>NC_136423.1:29972500-30177500 GCF_052625555.1 Lactuca saligna
TCACACATTGATTAATTTACATATGTTCTAGTTAACCCTAGTTTCATGTTCACTATTCCTCAGCATACATTCTTGTGTTCACAAAACTATATGATTCAAGCAATCAAGAAGATGTTCATGAAACTCAATAACTTACTTATTAACAGAAAATATTTATCATCAATACATAAGGATCTTTAACAAGCTTAACAAGATGAATAACCAAATCAATATTAATCAAACCACTCAAACCATGTTCATAAGATTATCTCATCCAAACAGAAGTATAAAGCTTTTAGCTCATATCTACAACAAGTAATAGCCTAAAATCAAAATCTAATGATTCAAACATGGTTCAAAACAAAGATTAAGAAAAGAAGAATAATTAATTGCCTTTGATCTCTTCTAAATTGTCTCTTAGGTTGAAATCTCAAAAACTGAAGCTCCAAGAATCCTTCTGATCTTCATTAATCGCAGCTAGCCTCTAGAAAGTGTTAGGATTTCGGGAATATATGTTCTCTATTTATAGTTACCAAACACGAAAGAAGAATAATTAATTGCCTTTGATCTTCAACAGCGTATACGGCAAGGCATATTCGAATCGGGAACATTCTAACCAACTCGTCGAGTCCGTTTGAAATCAACATTTTCTCAAAACACGAAAGTCGTCCGAAATTGTGTCTAGTTTTCAGAACATTTTGAATATCGTTAATCGGATTTGCGGTTCATAAGATATAGCCAAAACACTGACAAGGGGTCAAGCTATCCAACAACATCCTTCTTTCCTCAAAATCCAAGATCCAAGCTTCCAATCGCCAATTCCACTTCATTTTCCTTCTGAGCATGTCTTTATTGCTGAAAATGAAAATTTAAAAGTAATTAAGCATCTTCTGTTCATTAAATGAGATAAAATCATCATAAAGTATTAAGATAATGCATGAATTTTATAACTTAATATGTCCATATCAGTTGGTGGCTCACTTTTAGCAACTCTTAAACTTAATTTTGGAACATTTTCTCTGTACTTTGAAGGTTTGAAGAACTTGAAGAACGCTTCACTTCTATCACTTGATTATTGGGTTAATGCTTGTTATGTTTATGTAACGACCCAAAACAGTGATACAATTTTATATTTTTAAAATCATTAATTCCATACATCATATGTCTCAAAGTCAAGCACGATATAAAATATCAAAAACATCAGATTCAAAGAAATCAAAGTACGGAAATATAAGGGGGATGTTGTGCCATCATGTTGGGCCCTTCCCTTTTGTACCGGAAGTACCTAAAATGAAAAACATAAATTCTAAGCATAAAGCTTAGTGAGTTCCTCAAAGTACAAAATACCATACAAATATTTGGGTCTGTCCCTGGGGTTTATTCCAACCCAACATGAAATAATGGGCCTAGCCTTGGGGTTTCTTTCAACCCAAAATATAATCATGGGCCCAGACCTGAGGTCTATTTAAACCCAACCATAGAAACATGCAAGGTTCACAAAGACAACTAGCATTCCTACATAACATAATCCAATAGGCCATCATTGGTGCCTTCGACCCATAAAAATAGTGAGAAGTCTCCCCTCAACCAATATCTGAATAAAACTTACACTACAGCTACTTCTACAAAAGCTCCTCACACTAAACATATCCAAACAACCCTAATTAACATTTAAGGTAATATTCCATAATTAGGGGTCCTTAGCATACTCTCCTTGGGGTAAATGAACATCTTCCCCCTTCATGGATAGGACCCATCCCCAAAGTCAAGCTAGGTAAAAAAGTCAACCCATAAAGTCAAAGTTATTGGTCAAAAAGCCTAATATCAGGTCTCTGGTTATGACTAGCCGTTGATCACGTTAGGAGAATCCACCAAGTCCAATTTTAGAAACTCGCTCAAGAATTAGTCAACTCAGTTGTAGGTTTTCTACTAGACTGGCTTCATGATGTGAGCATCACTATGTCATGTCGTGAGTCTCAAATACTTAGCAATCTACGAGCTTTTTTGTTGTCACGTTGTGAGACCTTATCTCTTACGTTGTAACTTGAGTTTGAAGCCAAAAACCAAGGTTTTAAGTCCGTAATCTATTAAGCCATCAAAGCCAACTTTTCTAGAAGCTTAAAGGGATCCTAAAGGTCCATAAAAATGTTTACTTTATCTACACGCATGCATCATGAATGTCCCTAATCGATTTTAAGAAAAAAATGGAAAATATGGTACCAAAATCTCATGCATGACTCATATACTTCACCAACTTCGAGATCTGGACAATATCATGTTCAAGGAACCCTTAGAATCCATAATGGTGCTAAATTTATGGGTTTACATCACTCAAGCTTGCTTAAACATGAAGAAAAGGGACAAAAACCAAGATCTATCGATAATATGCAATAAAGTTTGAACCTTTAGCACTTACAAAGGTCTAATAGAAAGAAGAGATAATGATGATGCTACTTTGCAAACACTACGGCTAGGAAACTTCCTTTCCCCTTCTTATGTTCTTCTCCAAGTTAGAAAATGAACAAAAAATGGCTAAGGATCTCAACGAGGGTTGTGATTAGGGTTTCTGGAGGCTAGAGAGTGATGGAGGCTAAGGATGGGAAACCCTATCCCTATCACTCAATTAAATAATAAGGTTTTGGTCATCAGACTGGGCTCACATTCTAACCAATAATGGCTCACATCGTGAGACTAATAAATGCGAGCTAACTTGTTCAAAGACAACTCACAACGTAACTAGGCATAACTCATGTCGTGACCACTTCCAAATAGGGTAAAATTCTTGAAATTAAGTACCTGAAAGATTTGGATGTTACAACTCTCCCCCACTAGAATCAGAATTCGTCCTCGAAGTCTTATGCCTCGAACAAATCATGGTAATGCTATCTTATCTCATCCTCAGGCTCCCACATCCACTCAGAACCCTTCCGGTGCTACCACTGCACGTTTACCAGGTTCACCACATTGCTGCGTAGAGTCTTTGTCTTTTAGTGAAGAATCACAATCGGTCTTTCAACATAGTTCTGATGCTCATTGACCCCGAATATCATCCAAAATAACCACTACAGAAACATCGACTAAACACTTCTAAAGCTGAGAGACATGGAAAGTGTATTGTGGATCTGACTGAGCTCATCAGAAAAATCCATTCAGTACGCTACCTTGCCCACCCGGGCGATAATCCTGAAGGGTCCAATAAACCAGGGACCTAGCTTTCCCGACTTCCAAAACCGAATGACAACTTTCCAAGGTGACACCTTCAGAAGCACAAAATTCCCCAGTTGTAACTCGAGGTCTGATCGACGCCAGTCAACATAACAAATATGTCGGCTTTGCACGATTCGCAACCGATTACGCACCTGCTATATCAATTTAATGGTCTTGATGTAACATCCTGACTCCCAGGTATGATATTTAATTTATTTTATTCATTTTTCAGAGCAAATAGACGAGTTTGATGCCCCAACTCGCCGAGTAGAGAATATTATGGTCGTGGTATTTTAGAGTCTACTCCACATTGCTGCGTAGAGTCTTTGTCTTTTAGTCAAGAATCACAATCGGTCTTTGAACATAGTTCAGACGCTCATTGACCTGAATATCATCCAAAAGAACCACTAAAGAAACATTAGCTAAAACTTCTTAAGCTGAGAGACATGGAAAGTGTATTTTGGATTTGACTGAGCTCATCAGAAAAATCCATTCAGTACGCTACCTTGCCCACCTGGGCGATAATCCTGAAGGGTCCAATAAACCAGGGACCTAGCTTGCCCGACTTCCAAAACTGGATGACACCTTTCCAAGGTGACACATTCAGAAGCACAAAATCCCCCAGCTGTAAGTCGAGGTCTAATCGATGCCAGTCAACATAACAAATATGTCGGCTTTACGCGATTCGCAACCGATTACGCACCTGCTATATGAATTCAACCGTCTTGATGTAATATCCTAACTCCTAGGTATGATATTTAATTTTTTTATTCATTTTTTCAGAGCAACTCGACGAGTTTGATGCCCTAACTCGCCGAGTAGAGAATATTTTGGTCGTGGTATTTTAGAGTCTACTCGACGAGTCAGAGGACCTCGACTCGACGAGTAGGAGCTAAGTGAGAAAATCATAATTTTTATGGTTTGTGTCCTATTTAAAGGACCTTAAGCCCTCATTTCACCACCGTTGTCACCATACTACATGTGTGAAACCCTAATCGAGCTATAACCATGTGTGTAAGAAATAGAGGCTAATACTGTGAGTTTTAGTGGATTCTTGGAGGAGAGTTGAAGAGAAAAAGACTATGGGCGAGAAGGAGATATTGGATCTAGTGTTCATTCCTACTTAGCTCCTGTTTGAAGGTAAAGAGTAACAATCTTACTCATTTGTTGGTTAGGTCTCGTTTTTAGGGCATTTAGATCCTTTTCCCCATCCTTCTTGGAGTCCTAGAGTGTTATGAGCTTGTCATGGAGTTAAGACTCCAGATCTGGGTATATTTAGGTCCCATGAGCCCAAAGATCCAAGCTTTATCAAACTTTAGACAAGTCTCTATGCATGAAACCCCTTGTGGAGTTTGTTATGGCATTTTGAGCCCTATATGCCATGCATGAACGTAAAGCTTGCAACTTTACGTGATAATTGAGATTTAGAAGATTAGATCCAGAGTATGAGACATCATTTCTACCTAAAAACATCTGAACGAGGAAAGGGTATGAAGGGAGTCAACGAGTTGGTGAGCTGACTCGACGAGTCGATTTGGGTTTTCCCTAATGAGTGTAGACACGTTACAACTCTGCGAGTTGATGAGACAACTTGAAGATTTAAGTTGGATTTTGATGACATTCTGAGGAAAACAAGGGAACTCGACGGGTTGCATGGATGCACTCGACGAGTTGGGTCAACATGGACTGTTGACTCGAGTGTTGACTTTTTTTGACTTTAGGTTGGTTGGGACAGGATTATGGAGACCATGGAAGGGTAAAATGGTCTTTTACCCTTTCTTAGAGTTAAAGTGAGGGGTGATCTTAAATTATTTAGAGTTGTGGTCATAAGTGTTAATTAGAGATGATTATGGCATGTAAGCGGTGATTAGACTGTTCGATGGGTACAAGGCTTACTTGCTTACTTACGAGGTGAGTCTTCTCACTATACTTACCTGAGTGGTAACATTGTCTGACCGTAGGGTCTTGTATGATTATTTTTAGTTGTGTGATATCATGCATTATGTATTTGTGATTTATGATGTGTATTATCCCGAGCTTTATTGAGTTAGGACCGGAGGGTCCAACCCGAGTTGTGGGACTGGAGGGTCTCTACTGAGACACATTGACTGGAGGGTCTTTATTGAGATATAGCCATGAGAGGCTAATGAGTTGTGTGTGGTATTTTTGGGAACTTGCTAAGCTGTGTGCTTACCATGTTATGTGATATGTGTTTTAGGTACTTCTTAGGATCACGGGAAGGCGCCAACTTGATTGTACATAGGAGATGGAGTTTATGTTTGAGGATCCTGGATTTTATCAAACAATTTATGAATTTGTGTTTTGACATTTTGAAAATTTGGGGTTTTTGAGATGTGATATTGAGAATTATGTGGATTTGACAATGAAAAATTTGTTTGAAAATTTGCGGTGTTACACTTGATTACCACCTCAATACTCCCTATGACCCGATGTCTGACCTCGCCGTAACAAAATGGGGTACTAGACCTCCTTCTGTACAGCTCTCGAAAGGTGGTCGATCAATAGAGAACTGTTTCTGTAGGAGAACTTGGCCAGTGGAAGATAAGCATCCCAACTCCTGCCAAAATCTAGCACATACACCCTGAGCATATATTTGAGCGTTAGAATTGTCCGCTCACTCTATCCATTGGTCTGAGGGTGGTATGTTGTACTGAAATACAACTTATTATCCCCTCTTCATGAATCTTCCTCCAAAACCTGGAGGTGAAGCAAACATCGCAGTCTAAAACTACTGAAACCGACACCCCGTGCCTAACTACCTCCTCCCGAATGTAAATGTCAGTCAATTTTTTTTAGTGAAAATGCTCTCAACAATGGGTATGAAATGTTCACTCTTGGTCAATCTATAAACAATGACCCAGTTAAAATCCACCACACATGTCGTTCTCGACAACTTTGTGATAAAATCCATAGTGATCTCCACCCATTTCAACATAGGAATGGGTAACAACTACATCTTGTCGTGTGGTCTTTGATGTTTGGCCTTGAATTTTTAGAAAGTCAAGCGCCACTCCACAAACCATGCTATCTCTCTCTTCATATACGGAACGAGACAGAGCACTGTGTACAATCAACCAGAGCCTCAATGGTGATTTCCCAAAATACCATGACTTGTTATGTTATGAGATACTTATGAGAGATTACAATTGCATGCTATGGGATAGGCTAAGTATTTCATAAATTAGAACTAGAGTTTCCTGATTCATGATGCCTTAGCCTAGGGTATGTTATTGATTGATATTATCTGCTATTTACTTTGTGTGTGTACCGAGTAAGGAGAAACATGGCAAGAATTTGTAGGGAAAGCTTTGAGTAATCTAGGAGATATACCTAGAAGAGCATTGAGGAATCTAGCAAGAGAGTAGTTTGAGATCAGTGAGGGATAGAGTATTGTGAATTAGGATCCTAGGAGGAGAACTTGGGGTAACTACAGGTTGGTGTGGAAGGTAGTATTGGGCATGTACTACTGAAACCACCGGATCTGTATGCGACCCAAGTAAGAATCCTTAGGATACTAAGGAGCATGTAGGGGTGGGAAATCGAGTGTGAGTATGCTCGAACGAGTCTGATGACTTTTCATGTTGAGTTTTAGAGACATTATGGTGGGTACTCGCCATAACCCTAGGAGCAGTCGGACCAGTGATGAGGAGATCCACAAGATCATACATAAGGAAGTGGCCGCAACTATCAGGGAGGCTATACCAGAGACGTTTGGGTCTATTAAGACCACGTTGATTGAGATATTCGATGAGCGATACATAGTTGTTACTGAGGATGCAGTTGTTACAGCCACCGCAGCCTTGGCTATCGCTAGACCACAGGCAGGTGAGTCGATGTTGTTCCAGCAGTTTAGCAACACAAAGCCACTAGAGTTTGAGGCATGTTTCTATATGTGTTCATGCCTAGAGCACCTGAGAGTTCGGTTTTTGCGGAACCATCTTCAGTTGGGAATGAAGGACTGGTTGATGTTTGTGACTGCTAGCTTTACTCCTACAAATCATGCTGCAGTGAGATGGGAGAGGTTTACACGATTGTTCTGAGATGAGTATGTTCCCAGATGGAGTGGGAACAGTTAGCCTAGGAGTTTCTGTCTCTTAAGCAGAAGACAAAAACTGCGACAGAGATTTCGAGGATGTTTCATGAGAGGGCGTTGTTTTGCCATGAGCATGTTTCTATGGAGCAGGCACGTGTTAGCCGGTATTTGAGCATATTGAGGAGGGATATACGGGAGTTTGTGGCGAACTCGTCATAATAGACATTAGCTGAGCTTCAGACCAATGCCAGGACAAGGGAGATTGAGCTAGAGCTATAGGCCAGAGAGGATGGAGAGTCTCAAGGGAGGGATCGGACACCAGTGTCGTCGTAGCCGGTGACGAAGCGGGCTAAGACTGCTGATACAATAGTTGGGGGCTAGAAGGGTCGCACTTGTGGCAAGTGCGGTAAGAATCATGAGGGATCATGATGGGCAGGGATTTGCTACAAGTGTGGCAAAGAGGGACATATAACGGAGGACTTTCCCAAGGGATTTTCAGTTTGCTTTCACAACAACCAGACCGACCATTGGAAGGCCAAGTTCCCTCAGCTCACTCAGGGATCAACTCAGGGTTCTACTTCTACTGCGTTACGTGCTACTGGTAGTCAGCCGGTGAAGGCCAAGACCCCGAGAGCTTTTCAGCTAACAACGGAGGAGGTCCGCACATCACCTGATGTCATGGTTGGTACGTATTTCCTTATTCCTATTATTTCAAGATTTTTTTATGCTTATACTGTGTTATATATAGGTGCTTTCCTTTTGAGTTATGTGGCTTCTTTGGTGTTATTTGACTCAGGTGCGAGCCGATCTTTCGTGTCTTTGTCTTTTAGTCATCACATTAGTGTCAGACGTGAGGCGTTGAGTCGAACTCTTAAGGTTTCTATAGCGGAAGAGCATACGGTTTTTCGCACTACTATATTTCGGGCGTGTGTATTAGAGATTTTTTGTGTTGAGTTCCCGATAGATCTGGTACCAGCGATGGGTGATGTATGTGTCATAGTGGGCATGGATTCGTTAAGCCGGTATGGAGTTGTGATTGACTGTGAGCGTCATATGGTGACCATACGAAACCCTAACGGGGGAGTACTTACAGTGTATGGTGATGGAACTAGATCTGGGTCAGCTTTCTATTCTGTTACCAGGGCGAGACAGAGTTTACGACAGGGATGTATGGGCTTTATAGCATATGTGATGGATATGAGGGTTGCCATTGAGAAGCCGAGTTCTATCTCTGAGGTTTCCTATAGTGTGCAAATTCCCATATGTTTTTCTCTAAGAATTATCGGGTGTTCCTCCCAACAGGTCGGTGGCGTTCTGGATCGATTTGATTTCGGGTGTGGCGCCTATTGCAAAGGCACCTTATTGCTGCTGGGGAAGGGATTTATCAGACCGAGTAGATCACTGTGGGGAGCACCGATCCTTTTTATCAAGAAAAAGGATGGTTAATACCATATGTGCATTGACTACCGGGAGTTGAACAAGCTGACGGTCAAGAATCGATATCCACTACCGAGGATCGTTGATTTATTCGATCAGTTGCATGGGCATCTTGGTTTTCCAAGATTGATGTGAGATCTAGATATCATCAAATGAGAGTTTGCGAGGAGAATATCCAGAAGACGGCCTTTACGACTCATTATGGGCACTACGAGTTTGTGGTGATGCCTTTCGGGCTCACTAACGAACCTGCAGCGTTCATGGATCTCATGAACTGGGTGTGCAGGCCCAGGTTGGATAGGTCGGTGATTGTGTTCATCGATGACATTTTGGTGTACTTGAGGTCCAGAGAGCAGCACGAGGAGCATCTTCGGGAGATTCTTAGGGTATTGAGAACGGAGAGGCGTTATGCCAAATTCCCCAAGTGTGATTTCTGGTTACAAGAGGTCCAGTTCTTAGGACACCTCGTTAACCAGAATGGGATTTTGGTCAACACGGCCAAGATTGAGGCAGTTATGCGATGGGAGGTGTCGAGTTCCCCATCCGATATCAGGAGTTTTCTTGGCTTGGTAAGCTACTACCAGAGATTTACCAGGGATTTCTCCAAGATTGTCGTTCCTCTTACCAGATTGACCAAAAAGGTTATTACTTTTTCTTGGGGGCCCGAGCAGCAGGCCTCATTCGAGACCTTCGCCAGAGATTGTGAGAAGCTCCATTGTTAGCCCTTCCTGAGGGAGTGGATGCCTTTATAGTTTATTGTGATGCATCAATATCAAGGATAGGTGCCGTGTTGATGCAGATGGGGAGCGTGATAGCATATGCATCGAGGCGTTAAAGCCTCACGAGACGAGGTATCCCACCTACGACTTGGAGTTGGGAGCAGTGGTTTTTGTCCTCAGGATTTGGCCCCACTATCTTTATGGTGTCCGGTGTACCATATATACAGACCATAAGATCCTAAAGTAGTATATGGATCAGCCCAATCTGAATATGAGACAGAGGAGGTGGTTGGATGTGGTGAAAGACTACGACTATGAGATATTGTATCACCCTGGCAAGGCTAATGTGGTAGTCGATGCCCTGAGTCGCAGAGCAGCGAGTGCTCCAATCTGAGATGTAAGCATGAGGATGACGGTGATGACTCTAGTATAAGATACGATTCGAGAGGCTCAGGAGGAGGCAATGAGACCATAGAATTGTACGAGAGAGTGAGTGACTGGGCAAGTATCTGAGTTTGAGACTGATGGTCGAGGGATTATGACCTTCCGTGGGTGGATATGGGTGCCATGTACAGCTGCAGCTCGACGTATTTTAATGGAGGAGGCCCATCGGTAGAGATTATCGATCCATCCGGTGTCCACAAGATGTATTTGGACTTGAAAATGGATTATTGGTGTCCCTGTGTGAAAAGAGATGTGGTGTGGGTGGTCGAGAGGTGCTTTGTATGTTAGACTTGTTGTGACACTTTGGTACTTGTCGGAATTATAACACTTTGGTTGTTTACTTTTGTAGGAAATTATAACACTTGTTGGTACCTAATTGGATGTCTTTTTGTAATTTTTTCCTGCATTTAATGTCATTATGTATTAGTGTTTTTGCATTCACAAGTGTTGGTTTAAAAAAAATAAAAAAGGTTATTACCGGCAATAGAGGGAATTACCGGCAACAATGTTTATAGTGGTAACAGAGGGTACTACCGGTGACAAGAGCATTAGCCGCGACAAATATCTTTGCCGACAACATTTTGAGCAATAGCGATAGAACGGTATCAACGACTTTTTATCAGCGACGTGTTGCTGGTATTGCTTTTACGGGAGGCATTTATAGCCTTTACCGGCGACTTTTGTCGCCGCTAATTCACTTTTTTCTTGTAGGTTTGCTTGTAGAGTTATCATAAATAAAACCTCTTACCCTAAATTGCTTTAAATTTCATGCTACAAAATCAAATTCAAAATCTGATTTAAGTTGTTCTAGATTTCAATCAACAAATCTAATCTTTTTGTGTTTGACCTAATCAAGTCCAATTTGAGTTTTTTCCCTTAATTGATTTAGTGTGTTCTCATCGGTTTAATTTAGTTAACTAACACTATTATCATCTCTATGGTGAGTTCACGCATTTTACACTTTGGATTCTCACATAAAAACGGAAACTTCCATTTAGGGTTACTTCCATCTACATCCATTTCTCATCACTCAAATTAATTTGTTCCTTGTTATTGTAGTTCAAATAAAGATTAGAGGTTTTGGATTGGGTTAAAAATAAGGTACTTTTTTGAGTAGTTTAAGCCAATTATATATCTGTGTTTTTCAAGAAATAAGCACAAGTTCAAGCACCTTGTTTAAAGACTAATAGTTTGGCTATTTGACCAACAAAATACGTGGTGCCTTTTTTTCTCATTTAATCAACAAATTTCAATCTTGTATACATACCATCCCACGAATGCTTTCACCATTTTATTTATCATGCATTTGTTGGTAAACTACAAAAAGCTAAAAGATTTTCAACCACTTTGTTCATATTGGGATCTCACTGAGTTACTAATTCATTTACTGGGCTCTGAAATCTGAATGTATGTAAAAGACTATTCTATCTGTTCATTCTTGTTTTCATGTTCTTTTTCTCCTACCTCATTTTCTACATCTCTTGTATCTTATGTTGTATTAATTTATTTTGCTTTTGCAAACTTAGGAATTGACAACACACAGAGTATGAATAGAAACCAGAACAATGATGATGATGATGATGATGGTGATGATGATGATGATGATGATGATGATGATGATGATGATGATGATGATGCATCATCGTCTAGTATGAAGAGGGTCAAGACCTGTGACAATTGTGGTGTGGCAGCTTGGTTAAACCTTAACCATGATGTGCTTTTTTGAGTTATGATGCAACTGTGAGTTTTTAATTTTTGCCTAGACCACCCTTGTTGATTGCTATCTCTCTTGAAGATGATAAGAAAAAGAAAAACTATTGCTGTATGCGGGACTTTGAACGAAGAAGTTTTGAAACCAACATTCCTCTTTCTTCTTGTGTTACCTATTTTGGATTAACTTGTGGTTGCATGATGTTGTTCGAGAATTCATGCCACAACTTCTGGCTTGTGAATCCTATCACACGACAACAACTTTATTTCCCTGCTTTCCCTTTATATGTCGATGCTCATCCAAAAAAAAGGGTATCCTTGTCTTTACACCTTCAAAATCTAGGTGGGTGTTTCTTATTTTATTTATTTCCACTAGTAAAATATCGTTTTACATAGAGGGCAAATGAGGTTGGAATCATGTTTCCTCGACTCTCCCCATCTTTTATTTACATGCTTTCAATGTGATGATCTATACACTACACACCAGTTGTTTATTTGAATTAAGACTCAATCCCAACCCAAAATTGTCCTTCCTCATAACTAATAATTTTCTGGAGCCAGATTGGAAAATTCCAGAGTTTTAAGTTCGGTTGAAAACCTTTGTATCATGTATTGTTGTTAAGCTTTGAACAAGAAGGTTCTAAAACTAGATTTTGGTAAAAGGAAATGGGTGTTGCTAGAAAAGACAATAGGATAATATGCATTTTTTGTTAGCAAAAATGATGATTCTGTTGTTGCTGCTATTAAAACGATGATGTGAGAGTCATGGGCTGACCCTTGGGCACTATACCAGATCAATAAAAATCTCTATCGTCACTACTTCCTTAACCACAAAGATATGTCCAGCTTCTTCTTGTTCTAATATTAAAGTCTAGTTGTTTAATAAAAATATCTTTGTCGTTACAACTTCCTTAACTATGATGAAACTCGACCATACATATTTTTTTATGCAAAGAGGTGGTTCTTCCCTCATGAATGTTTGAAAGTTAATCTCTTAAATGATTGATGACATGTTAGCCATTTTGTTAATGCTTTTATGATGGATTGTAATATTCCCATATGTAGAATATGTAGAATATTTTCAAGAAGTTAAGAACCACCCTTGTATTTGTGGTATAGATTGGATTTCTCAACTTATTATTTAAATGTTTGATTGTCATTTACACTTTTTCTTAAGATAGGGGAAACCTAACATTAATATCTAATCTTTTACGAGATTTGATGCCCTTTTGTGCCTAATGCATCATGTGTCGCATGCTGGCATGTTGTTTTAGGCGGATGAAGGACCATTTGATTGGTCTTTTAGTGAGTTAGAAAGGTTAGGGATAACAATTACCTTAAATTTTAGGGTGTTAAACTCTCTAGATACTTACATATATTTGTGTATGTATGTGTGACACACACACAAAAATTGTATAAACACATACAACATGCATGTAAATTATTTATTTAAAGATCCATTTTCCATCAATTAGTCATTTAGAATAATAGAAGGTTATCTTTGATGTTCATTTTGCAACCTGTGTGCTCCAACATGACAAAATTCTCATCATTCCATATTATTTCAATCCATACTCACTATATCCTTTTTCAAGGAAGTTCCTTTTGTTAGTGATTTTATATCACTAATATTATTTAAGTGTAATGGGATCATTTTGTTGATCAATATCACTTTGATAATTATTAAACAAATTAGGGTGGTGCGGAGTGCATATTTATTTAATTTTGTCTTTGTTAAAAGTATACTGCTATTTAGGGCTTCGCCCCTAAACTGATGGGGGACAGGAGGCAGCGCCCCTTGGGAGCGGGGTCGAAGGGGCAGAACCCCTGGCTGGGTTATGTGACAGTTTTTGGACAGCATGTTGCATTAATGTAACTATTTAATGGCAGTTTTAAGATAGTAAGTTTAGTTCCTATTATATGTTTATTTTCGGAATCAGATGGGTGGCGTTAACAGTTGGAGGACACTTTTAAGACAGTAAGTTTAGATGATTACTTTATGTTTTGTAGCTCGTTTTTATGATAATTTTCTGCAATATTATAGGGTGTTCAACTGCTTCATGGGGAGTGTCCTTCCTCTATTTGTTTCTTCGTAAAACTTGGACTTAAGGTAAGCCATATTATGTTGCCACTTTAGTACATTATTGTGGAAACCTCTTATCCAAGAATGTGTGAATTGATCTTAGGACGCTATATAAAGTTTGCTCCCTGATTTTGAATGATATATGTACTGAAAAATATTTATATCCTACTGTGGAAGGAGTGTTTAGGATGTATTGCATGGTTTTTTTTTATATGATGTTTTGGTATGAATTGAGTGAATAGGTTTATGCTGGTGTGAGAAGTGTGATTTTATTGTGTTTTGTGATGATATATATCTTATGTTTTTTGGAAACAAGTTGTTAATGATGATAGGACAATACATGATAGAGATTTGATATGCTTTAATGGTATGATGATGTGATATAAATGTTTATATAGTGATGCAATATGCTTTAATAGTATGGTGTTGTAATATGCATGATTGTATAGTGATGTGACATAGTAGTACGGTGATGTAATACGCATGATTGTATAATGATGTGATATAGTAGTATGGTGATGTAATATGCATGTTTATATAGTGATGTGATATGCTTAAATAATATGATAATGTATTAGGTACACTCATGTAGTGATGTATTATGTAATAATTAAACGAGGAAAATTATACATAATAATATGAAAAGTAAATGTCCCTTAATATGTAAATTAATAACAAATTAATAATGGGGGAAACACACTTAGTGGGGAAAAGTAATCAACGTAAACTTAGATGTCTATCCTATATGGATTGTGTGATGACCTAGTAGGTTGAAAGAGTACCTATAGGTAAAGAGCTTAATCCAACATTGAAGTCAAGTGGGTTTTCTAGACCATCATTCGGCACATGGTCCATTGATACGAGGAGTGGAGTGGCATTAAAAGTTGGAGGACGTCAGTACAAACATCACGTTTGTGTAGGAGATATATAAGGTCGGAAAGATAACAATAAGCATCACTATCAAACAACAACGCATGTACTTGTACATCCATCATCAGAGTAATGAACGAAACAAACAATAGAGATGATAGTCATGTCTCACTTAGTGCATTAGTCTGAGCCGGTCACACTAGTAGTGAATGTCATATTCCTTTTAGTATTATGGAAACCCAAGTATGATGAAAAATAATAATAAAATTAATTGCAATAATGAATTAATAATAATAGTATTTAAAAGGGTGAAATATTATTAATCATTGGAAAGAAGAGATAATGGAAGTAGGGTTAGGGTGGACCCAACCTTATTTTTATTTTTTTAATTATAAATAATTAGAAGCTATATAAAAAAATAAAAGAAAATAAAAAGGGAAGGAAAATCATTTTACATGAATTAAGGACAAACCATGAAATTTAGAAACTACAAGGACCATTTGTATCAAAAAAAAATTAATTGGGACTAAAAATTATGACTTTTGTTCACTATATGGACCAATTATGTAATTTTGCTTATTTTTTATTATTAAGTTTTGTAAATAGGTAAACAGGAAAAGGGAAAATTATTAGAAAATGTACGATGTCTCTTGATACGGATCAAGACCACCGATGCAATAAATACTTAGAGTATCTTCCTTATAATAAAATCAACACTAGGACCAATAATATGAATTTGGACAAACCAAAGGGACCATATGTGTAAGATGTTAACCCTCAATCCTCATACACTGTCTCACTCTCTAAAATATGTTTTAAAAAAAATACGGTCAACGTAGTACCTTCATCATTCGCTCGTTGCAGGTATTTTTCCTCTTTCGCTATTCTACCTCAGTGGTTTTCTTATTTTCTTTGCTTGTCGAGTTATCTTAACTAAAATTTCTTACCCTAAATTGCTTTAAAGTTCAGGCTACATAATCTAATGCAAAATCTGATTTAAGTTGTTCTAGATTTCAGTCAACAAATTTGATCTTTTTGTGTTTGACCTAATCGGGCCTGATTTGAGATTTTACCCTTAACTGATTCAGTGTGCTCTCATCAGTTTAATTTAGTTAATTAACATTGTTCTGATGTCTAGTCTCTATGGTGAGTTGCCGCATTTAACACTTTGGATCGTCACTTGAAAACGGGAGTTTAAATTTAGGGTTACTTTTTGATAACAACCATTTCTCATCACTCGAATTTATTCCTTCATATTGTAGTTCAAATAAATATTAGAGGATTTGGAGTTGGGTTAAAATGAAGGTACTTTTTTGAGTAGTTTAAGCCAATTATATATCTGTGTTTTTCAAGAAATAAGCACAAGCACAAGCACCTTGTTTAAAGACTATTAGCTTGGCTATTTGAACCAACAAAAAACTTGGTGCCTTTTTTTTTCTCATTTAATCAACAAATTAATATCAATCCTTGCGTTGTATATATATATACCATTTCATTAATGGTTTCACCATTTTATTTATCATGAATTTGTTTTGAAACCCCAAAAGGCCAAAACAACTTCAACCAATTTGATTTCATTGGGATCTCAGTGAGTTACTATGCCACTTACTGGGCTCCTGAAATTTTAAATGTAATAAAAGACTGTTCTGTTTGTTCATTCTTGTTTGCATGCTCTCTTTTTCTTACCACATTTTCTACAACTCTTGTATCTTATGTAGTATTTATTTTCCTTTTGAAAACTTAGGAATTGAAAACACACTGAGTATGAATAGAAACCAGAACCATGATGATGATGATGATGCATCATCAACTCGGACAAAGAGGGTCAAGACCTCTGACAATGGTGGTGTGTCACCCTGGTCAAACCTTCACCATGATGTGCTTTTTTTAATTATGATGCAACTGCGAGTTTTTGATTTTTTTTCATTTAGCAAAGTCTGCAAGACATGGAGGTCATTCGCACTATCTAACAAGAACATTTTTATGGAGTCCAGACCACCCTTGTGGATAGTTATCTCTCTTGAAGATGATAAGAGAGAAGATAATAAGAAAGAGAAAAATTACTGCTGCATGCGGGACTTTGAAAACAGAAGATATGAAACCAACATTCCCCTTCCTTCTCGTGTTACTGTTTTTGGATTTACTTGTGGTTACTTGATGTTGCTCAAGAATGCACGACGTGACTTCTGGCTTGTGAATCCCATCACTCGACATGAACTTCATTTCCCTGCTTGCCGTTTATATGGCGATGATTATCCTGACAAGGGTATCCTTGTCTTTTCACCTTCAATATCTAGGTGGGTGTTCCTTATTTTATTTGTTTCCACCAGTAAAATATGGTTTTACATAGAAGGTAAACGAGGATGGAATCATGTCTCCTCGACTCTCCCCATCTTTGATTTACATGCTTTCAATGGGAAGATATATACACTACACACCGGTTGTTGTTTATTTGAATTAAGACTCATTCCCAACCCCAAATTTACGTTCCTCATAACCAAGAATTTTCCCGAGCTAGATATGGAAACTCCAGAATTTGTAAATTCGGTTGAAAACCTTTGTATCATTGATCGCTCTTGGGAAGCTTTGAACAAGCAGGTTCTGAAACTAGATTTTGGTGAAATGAAATGGGTGTCGCTAGAAAAGACAACAGGAGAATATGCGTTTTTTGTTAGCAATTATTATGATTCTTCAGTTGCTGCTATTAAACCTGAGTTGTGGGAGTCGTGGGCTGATCCTGAGGCACTATCCAAGATCAATAAATATCTCAATCTTGACAACTACCTTAAATCTTATGATCCTCGACCTAGCAGGTTTTGTTATGCAAGTACGTGGTACATGATTGTTTGAAAGTTAATCTCTTCAATGATTGATGCCATGTTAGCCTTTTTGTTTATGCTTTAATGATGGATTGTAGAATTCCCATATGTAGAATATTTTCAAGATGTTAAGAACCACCATTGTATTTGTGGTGTGGATTTGGATTTCTCAACTTGTTATTTAAAACTTCGATTGTCATTTACCCTTTTGCTTAAGATAGGGGCAACTGATTATTAATATCCAATCTTTTATGAGATTTGATGTCCTTTTGTGCCTATTGCATCACATGTCGCGTCGTTTACATGTTTTATGCGAATGGAAGACCATTTGATAGTCTTTTGGTGCGAGTTAAAAAGGTAAGGCATAATATGTACGTTAAATGTTAGGGTCTCTGTATACTTACATATGTTTGTATATTTGTGTGTACACACAACATGTATGTAGATTATTTATAGAAAGATCCATTTTCGTTTAATTAGTCATTTATTTGGAATAATAGTAGGATATCTTTGATGTTCGTTTTGCACCCTGTGTGTGATCCTACATGTGAAAATTCTCATCATTCTATATTATTTCATTCAATACTTACTAGTATATCCTTTTCAAGGAAGTGCATTTTTAGCATCATCTATTGTACGGTGATTTCAACATATATTTTGATTTTCGAATATTCCGAATTGATATATGTTTTCAGTTGGTGCTACTGTGTGTAGCTAGATCATTTTTCAATAGTTTGATTTGTTATGAATATAAAATCACCATAAAAGTCAAAATATAAACTTCACATTTTTTGGTTTTTTAGTTTCTGTTTCACCCTTCTTAAGTTCAAACTTGTTCAAGCTCATGGTTTGCAAACGCAAACTTTTATCAGGTTTAGTCCTTTAATGAAATACTATTTTGTTAGATATATTTATTAAATCATAAAGACATTTAATATGTTTCTTTGGCCACAACCCTAATTAAGATACTCCAGTACTGAAAATCTGCTTCCATCTAGTGTTAACTATCACAATCATGTTAAAAAATCCATCCAACAAAATAATATTTGATTAAAGAATGCACGAAAACAATATTTTAGGCGACTTTTACAAGCTTTTTGTTTGTATTATTATGATTTCTTTAGATAAAAAGATTATTGCAGTTTAGTTTTATAAAAATTTATGTGTGTTTGGCATGCATCTTATACAGTACAAACATATGAGCATTAGTAGTCATCTCCTCTAAGCATATAAACCAATGGACCTGCCCAAATACTACATCAGAGGTTTCCCCATACCAGTGGGCTTTTTTTCAAATAAAGCAACTTAAGTTTGATGCTAAGATACAAACAATTTAGCGAGACTAACAAATATGAAACAGATACATGCATGCTGAATATCATAGTCTTAATTCAAGAGAGAAAAATGAATGAAATGCATACAAGTAAAAGCCTTGATAGTAAAAATGGTCTGAACCACGGTAGAGCAAACAAGACGAATACAGCAAAAAGAGCAACAATATTAGGCCATTAACTATTGTAGTAGGCATCCATTTTTCCCACTGTTGTTCGTAAAAGAATTCTTGAGCAGGAATTTTTTTGGTTAAGCTGTTTATGATATTTGCAACTTTCTCCTTTGAACCAACACAATTGATAACGACTTTTGATTTTACCAACAGCGCAACATCCTGTGGAGCATCGATTAGTATATCCATGGCATGCACATATGATGTAACATATTTCTTAACACGAGAAGTGTACTCGTATATAATGAGGTTCCTTAAAATCTTTTTTAGTTGAATCATATATAAACACTCTTGGCATACTCAAAGTAGGCTATCTGCCCATTTTGATATTCATTAGGCTTGAACTTCATCCAATTCCATGGCTGAGTGGCCTTTTGTGCTTGATCCAAAGTATGATGATGACATCGGTTCCACAGACCACATACTAGTAATATTTGTATACAAAGTCCAAAATGTGATCAGGAGTGGAAGCTAGGTTGACATTGCATACTACTTACTCTTCTTGAAAGACATTGTAGAAATCTAGAAGTACTTCCATATGAGTGGTAAATGTTACCATTCGTCCAGATGCAACAAAAGTACATTCAAAGATGATTTCAAGAACAAAAAAAAGGATTTTGTTTTCTATCAGTCCCAATCATCGTAAGTCATTGACCCTTGATTCTTTCTATTGAATGAATCACCTTCTCTGCATATTCTCTTAACGTTTGCTCTGGCACAATACCTAAAAGATGCAAGAAGCAATGTACTGGGTCGTTCTTTGTGCCAACAACCTCTTCTTTTTCTTTACAGCCAAGTAGAAATTTGACAGTATATCCAATGATATCTACTACTTCGGTCTCTACATTGACAACTTCCATTCATAATGATAGCTTAGTTTCCTCTATAACAAATTAGTTAGACGAAAATCTAGATGATAATACAGTATCATATTAAAATATGTACACCACCTAATAATAATGGGTTTACCTTCATCCTGAATTGCTTCTTTATTGTGATCACAGACTTGAATTGTTTGGTCTTATAATGTGTCTCTTAAGGTTTATAATCCCATTTCAAAAAACTTTAAAAAAATTCAAATAGTACAAATCAATAATGCAACATGTACAAGCTTTATAACTGCATCTTTTTGACATAGTTGAAAATCTTCCCCTAGCAGTTTACCGGCCAACTATCAAAGTTAAAATTCAAGTCTGGTGAAGACCTCGTTCAGACGTTTTTAGGATCTGTGCATCTCGAAAAAACAAACACACTGCAAGGTTAGATGTCTGGATGTGGTTTGTACCGAACAGACAAAAAGTTATTTCGCAGATTTGCAGCCAAAAAACAAACAACCCTATAGTTATTATCTTTTTTTTAACAAAAAAGTTAATCTACTACTAATTTTACATATGTCGTAGACAAGATTTGAATTTTTGACGTTAAGAAAGAAGGACAACACCTAATACCGTTCCGCTACTTTAAAAATGAAATTAAAATGTAACTATTACCTAGAATATAGTAAAATTATAATTTATAAACAAATACAACTTAAAAGTTGAAATTGAAAGAATGGTTACTTAAAATTGAATCGTAGAATGGCTAGTGTCACTCTTTTTTTATTTGACTCTACTATTAACTCAACACTACAAATGCTAAAAGGTACCGAAATATTTACTTTGACCAATTTTCAAATATGATAAAAAAAAACAATGAAGTAGTAAACTACCTCAAGATTCAAGAACACTGAAGATTTATAGGAGATGAAGGCGGAGATGAAAGGGTTGAAGGGCATAACCACAAAGGAGGAGGGTGAAGGGTTCAAGAACATCTATATTTTTTATCTTATTTTTTATAAACATATAAATTGATCAAGGATTCACAATATTTTACAATTCACTATATAAAATTCGATTTTATTGAGAGAAAAACTTGAGAAACACACTTGAACAAACGTTAGAATAAGTTTATATTGCGGAATTTAAAGTTTAACTCAAAGGATCATAAAGCTGAACAATAATAAAAGTTAGAGTTAGATAGTTAGATGATTGGATGCGGAAATATAAGGAAATAGAAATGACAGCAAGTATTATATCAAGTATACACTTAAGTTGATTCTTAACAAGGAATGCAATCAGACCGGGTTAGTAAGTGAGATTAAACTTAGTGATTTGGGCGAGATTGACTTCCTCCGAAGGAGAGATCTAGATCTGTTATATTTCAAACTATGTTTAGTAGAGTTTAGAGAGTAAGAAGGAGATGAGAGAGTAAGTTATGAATTTCAAGAAATATGAGATTCAAGATGCGTAGATGATATTCAATCAGAAAGAGAGAACTCCTTTCTATAGAGTCTCAAAGATTACAAAGGTTCTATCTGTTTAATGTTGTCATGCCAGGCGCATTGGATAAAAGAGAGTACATTTAGAAAAACAGATAAAAGACTAAGACGAAGTGCTAATGATGATGACTGCGGTTGCGGTACTTGAATGCAGATGAGAGAGTGGTTGCAGATAAGGGAGAGGCTGAGATTTGGATTAAGTTTAAGAGGGTCACTTCTATGTGTGTTTTGATTTATGAACTACGGTTTGAGTTAGTTCAAGTTGCTTCCGAGTGAGACGATGCATGGCAGTCATAGGAATGAAATATTTAATTTCATCATTTTTGCATTTGAAAATGACTCCAAAATGTAGGAAGTATGTTGCTCCAATAAATCTTTCTTGAAAACCTTCAGTCAGCATTGGGGTCGGATCAAGAGGTAGAAGGTTAAACTTCTGAGTAAGTGCGGTGTGAATGTTTGCATCAATTTTTGCAAAATCACAAACAGTTTCTCTCACAAACATGTTGGCCCTTTCAAATGCAATTTTCATCTTGGGATTCTTCTCTGACTTGTTCTGAAACACCCCTGCTATCAGAAGACTTCCTTCGGGTTCATATAAGGAAATCCAGCTTGGGTTCTTACATAGTCCTGATTTCTTCTGGTGAGAGTGTACTGGATGAAATCTGCTTTCATGAATTTTCAAGGCTTGAAGTTCTTAATTGCACTAGGCCTGTCATTCAACCAGATTTTCTCAATTGTAGACCCATGCTTGGCATAGAATCTGTTGATTCTTTCAAATTCTAAGGACAACCTCTTATCATTAGAAAGATTGCAGTCAAAAGATTCGAATACTATGAAGTATTTGCGTTGGGAGAGATGGGAATGTCCCAATAACCGTCATGAGGGGGTTCTGCGTATGTGAGGTAAGGCTTGTAATCATCATCAAGTAATCTTCTGTGTGGATTGACCCAGGAGTTGATGAGGGATTCATTCATTGTGATGTCAAATCCATTTTCCCTCCAGATCAGCTAAGCAAATTTAGTTGATTTCTAGTCAGCTTTCTTCTGTTTGGTTGCGGGTAAGTCAAAGGAGTGTTCAAATGACATATGAGAGGCTAAGTTTTTGAAATGGGGAGGAGTCATTGGTCACTTGGGAGAGGGATGAGATTCTCGAATTGTTTTTTGTTGCGGTGGTAACTGATGGCTTGGACTCTTTTGAGGAGAGGGAACAAGTGTTTTTTTGTGGAGATGGTTGCGGTGAAGGTTGTGGAGTAGGAACTTTTTCTAGAATGATGGGATGCTGATGACTAAGATTTGTTTGGGTGGGAGAGTTTAGATGTTGGTGCGGATGAGAATGTTGATGAGAGATGCAATCTGAGTCACGGTTTTCACTTCCCCCTCTTGAGGAATGAGCATTTGGCACTTCCTCAAGCCATTGCTAAAGACCATCAATCTTAGGACACACTTCATTGAATTGAGCTTTGAGTGCATCAGCAAGTTGTTGATTGTTTGGAATTGCGGTGTTGAAAATCAGTTTATGGATCTCCTTGGTGAGTTGGAGAATTTCCTGGCAATGAAAGTTAGATTATAAAGAACAACATAAGTTGTTGATGGTTGGCTGCAGGACTGAAATGGTTGACTCATACGCATTATGAGTTTCTTCAACAAGCTTCCTGGATTGAGTTGTTTGATCCCCAATTATCAATTGAAGTTTAGACTTGATTGCGAATACCTCTGATATGAGTCGCTCTGCAGTTGTCAAAAATTGCTGATGATCAGCTTTGTGGTTGGTATCTAGGGCTCGAATACCCATTTCAAATTTAAGAGAGATTCTATCTGCAGCAAGGCATTCTCTAGCTTCAATTCGTTCGACGCGGTCAATGAGGGACTGCGGTCCAGGTAAGTCCTCTGATTATGGTTGAGAAGATTTCCCAGCAGCTAAGATCTGATCCACATTGTCTTATAACCTCAAGAATTCTTTTCTTGAGACGGCTAACTTCTTTTTCTTCTTATTCTCCTTAAACTTAGAGGTTCAGTGCTGAGAATCACTTGATTCATCTTCTTCATCAACTATCATGAAATCATCAGAGGGATCAAGTTGGTTTACCTCATTTATGTAGATGTTGTCAAAACCGAAGGTTGGCCCAGAACTAACTTTAATCTCGGTTTTGTCATTTTGTGATTCTCTAACAGTTTCAGTTGGAGTGGGTTGAGATGGACCTGCACCATCAGGAATGGACTGAGTATTCGGGATTGTCTCAGCCATTGCGCACATCCAATCCTGATTTTTTAAAATTGTGGTTGCGGTGTTTGCATTGTTAATTGCATCAACCCAATACTTGGCCACAATTAGAATCTCCTGTTGCTTTTGTTGAACTTGCTTGGTTGGTAGATCTTTCCTTTCTTGAAATGCCCTACGGAAAGCGGCATACTTCTTGGCTTCAGAAACAAGTTTATTTTGTAATGTCCCCAAGAGTTATCAGATTCATTACCGCCAATTCCTTGAAAACACACCGAGTTATCCCTCAGGTTCACGGATCCTTGCACATTTGTGCTCACCGTGCCTAAACCACATGTATTAGATGTAAGCAGAGTAGGATTTTCAGAGCTTCCTCGGTCTCCTTGACTCGTGGTCAAGTTTGGCCTTGGCTCCGTTCTGGCATGGGCTGAAGAATTGCCCTTGGTTGGGAAGGTGTATCGAGTGTTTGGATTACAAGGTCTAGAATGGAGCGCAACTCCTGTTCCTCAAAGAAATGAAGTTTGGAAGCCCTGGAGACCTTAGGGTGAGAAGATCCAATTAAATCCTCTTGGGATTTAAATGGGTATGAATCTCCACGTTTGGATGAAACATACACACTTATTGTGCCTGAGTAGTCATGAAGGGTCCAAACAAATGTGTCTGCGGCAACCCCAAGGACTACCGGAGCCTTTTGAGAGACTGTTGTATCTGTCCGGTCATGCATTTGACTAGAGGTGGGTTTTGTTTTTCTTCTCTTGAGAACAAGAATTGGTATTGAGTCACTATCAGACTCATCATCTATATTCACTACAGGAATAGGATTGGATTCATCATCTGAAGACACAACATGTCTAAGTTTTCGTTTCTTAGAGGGTTCAACTTTCTTGGATGCTTTACATTTCATGGATGTTTCACCCTTTTTGGGTGTTGCATCTTTTCTTTCCTTGTTGCGGGGGCCTTTCTTGGATCTAACCAACTGTTTGAGCCTTTTGGCTAAGGGAAGATTGGATAAAGTAGTAGAAGATGGAGCTGCGGAACGCTCTAGTTGATTGGGTGTTGTAGAGGCTAAAATGTTTTGACTGGGTAGAGGTGGGGTAGAAAGGTATGGATCAATACCTTTCGTAGCCTTTATATGATATGCGAAGACTTTGGTCTCAAGTCCAATAGTAGTCAAAATGTGAATGGGTAAGCGTCTAATAGGTCCAAAAATAGATTGGTCTTTAGAAGGTACGTACTTTTTAAGGTCATGGGTGACGAAGAAGTTGATGTCGTTCCCCATGCTGATCTTGGCAGCATGATGAAGATCGGAGATGCAGAGAAACCAGAACCTAGCAAAAGTGAGCTCGGTTGGGTTTTCCTTTGGAGTCTCCCTAGGGATGTATTGGAGAAAATCATCCCATAGGATTTAACCGTAGTTGACATCGTTTCCCGTGAAGATGCTCCATACTAACTTGAGTAATTTGAGGCCCATGTTGTCAGTGCCTCTAGTTCTCGCTGATAGACTGCAGATCACAAAATGGCACACAAACTGCCATACCGCTGGGAGTTGATTCTTCTTGAACTCGCCAATGCCGTTGAACGTCTTCTGGTATCCCATCTGGTAAAATGTAGAGATGATGTCTGTCACACTTGGTGAGATGAATTTTGTAGAGGGATGCACCAACATATTGATTGCAGTGAGAAACGTGTCTTTGTTCAAGATGACTAAAGAATCATCCACCAAGTTCACATGAACTTCTTGAAGATTATGGAGGGGTCGATATGCTGAAAAAGCACATTTGAACAATGTCGAGATGGGAACAACATCAATGAATGAGTTGAATGGTCCAAATATTGGATGATTGGAGATGAACTTGATCATGATACGGATATGGTCATTGTAAGCAGAATGATCATCAAATACTGCCCTAAAATTGCTAGATTCAATTGAAGGCGATTGGTTCCTTATAGCAGAGTCGGAACTAGTTGGTTGAATAGATGCTGATAACTTCGATTGTTTCCTTGAGATGCCTGATTTCACCATTTTTGAAAAATTTGAATAACTTGCAGAATTTTTTTGAAGCGCAAGAGGGTGAAGAAGATGAAGTTCGTGTTAGATGGTTCAAAAGGCTTAAAGCTTTCTTGGGGAAGAAAAGAGGGTTTATATGGGGGCGCATCTTAAAAAAACGTTGTTTTTACCCTAAAAAAAGCAATTAAAATAAAAAAAAAACTTTTTTATTTAATTAAGAAAATCGTTATCAGCCACAAAAGCATTAGCGAAATGTTTTTTTTATTTATTTATTTTCCAAAAATGTGGCATTTAATGAAATGCCAGGCCCAAAGTCCCACGTCTGAAGAACGTGTGGTGAGGGGCGATAGTCCGTTGAATAAAGGTGGAATTTGTAACGGATTTGACATTTTGGGGTAAAGGGAAAAGATAGTTTAAAGAAAAAGATTTCTTTTATGGGAAACTATTTTATTTTAGCATCACACCTAAAATACATCTGACAAAAGGTTTATTTGAAAAGAAGAACTGAAACGATAATGTGCTACATAACGAATGTTTTTGAGAATTTTTTTCTTATTTAATGAAGGATCATTAAATGGCACACAATGTTTCATGAATTTATGAAGTAGTTGAAGGTTCAATCAATGTGATTGCAGATTGATCACTCATTACGGATTAAGACATCATTGCGGATGGATTCATCGTTGCGGTAGATGGTTAGATGACTGCAGTAGAAGAATCTGAGAGGAACACTTGAACAAAATCAGAAATAACAAACAATAAGGACCTTGGAAATATAGGTATCATATGGAATTGTGGTACATAACATATTTTATGGTACATAAGATGTATTGGGGTACATAAAGTATACTACAACTATATATGATAGATATATTCAACTAGGATCGCAATGTTGATCAAGTATGGTCTGCAATACCTATTAATTCAAAAAGAATTGTGGGTCCGGATTCATCATTCCTAACATTTATAAGAAACTGTTGAGTTTTGTAGATTCAAGTGCTTTTGTGAATACATCAACAATCTCTTCATGAGTGTTAACAAAATTTAGTTCAATGTTACCTTTCAGAATGTGGTCTTTAATGAAGTAATATCGTAGTTCTATATGCTTCGTCTTAGAGTGATGAATAGGATTATGGGAGATCGCTATTGCACTCTCTGAGTCACAGTAAATCAATATTCGCATCATCATGTATCCATAGTCCATAAGTTGTGTTTTCATCCACAAGACATGTGAACAACTGCTGGCTGCGGCCACATATTCAGATTTTGTGGTAGACATTGAGACACAACTTTGTTTCCTTGATGACTAGCTAACGAGTCTTCCACCCAAAAATTGACATCCACCTGAAGTACTTTTTGATTCAATCTACATCCAGCATGATCCGCATCAGTGAATGCTTGAAGGCTGAATTCGTTTCCTGCGGAATACCAAAGGCCAAGAGCTTTGTTGGGCTTTAAGTATCTGAGAATTTGCTTAGTTGCGGTCAGATGTGTTACTTTCGGATCGGCCTGGTACCTTGCGCATACGCCTGTTGCAAAGACAATATTTGGTCTACTTGCAGTGAGGTACATCAACGAGCCAATTATTCCTCTATAAGTTTTGTGGTCTACTAATTCTCCGGAAGGATCAACAGATATCTTATATCCGAAGTTCATAGGAACCTTGGCTGAGGAACAGTTGTCCATTGAGTATTTCTTCAGCAGTTCAGAGGTGTATTTCTCCTGATGGATGAATATCCCTTGAGGGACCTGTTTTATTTGAAATCCTAGAAATAAGTTAATCTCTTGGTTCATGCTCATTTGAAATTTTTTGGTCATGAGCCTTGCAAATTCATCCAGCATCCCCTGATTTGTAGATCCGAAGATGATATCATCCACATATATTTGTACAAGCATAAGGTGATTACCGTTTGCTTTTCTAAGTAAAGTGAGATCAATCACTCCTCTTTTACATCCAGAAGTGACAAGAAACTCTAATAGAGTCTCATACCACGCCCTTGGTTCTTGCTTTAGACCATAAACTGCTTTCTCAAGCTTGTAGCTGTGATCTGGGAGTTCATGACATTTGAATCCCAAAGGTTGTTGCAGATAAACCTCCTCTTTTAATTCACCATTTAGGAAGGCACTCTTTGCATCCTTTTTATGTACTCTGATGTTTTTCTGAGCTGCATACACTAAGAAAATGTGTATGGCCTCCATTCTGGATACAGGGGCGTATGTTTCATCATAATCAACACCTTCAAGCTAATTATACCCCTTGGAAACTAGTCTTGCCTTACTCCTGATAACCGCACCGGATTCATCCAACTTATTCTTGTACACCCATCTAGTACCAACAATAGTATGACCTTGTAGCTTTGGAACAAGTTGTCACACCTTGTTTCTTTCAAATTCTGTCAGCTCTTCTTGCATTGCTACCATCCAGTCGGACTCTATTAAAGCTTATTTGATCGTCCGGGGCTTGACCGACGACATAAACGCTACATAGTGACAGTGATCAGATAAATCTTTTGAAGATCGAGTTTGGATGCCTGCTGATGGGTTTCCGATGATTTGATCCGGTGAGTGGTCGTTCGTCCATATGTGTAGACGGGGTTGCAGATGATCAGCGGTTGCGGTAGAAGGAATGTCTTCAATATCGGAAGACTCCGAAATTGGAGACTGCAGTTCTCCCTGGACTTGAGAACATTCCGCAGAATTATCTTGGACTATTGGAGCTTGATCAACATATTCTTGAGCAATAAAAATAGGTTCCCCCTGGATTGAGGATTGGAGTTCCTCTTGAACCTGAGAAGGTTCCCCCTGGATTGTGGATGAGAGTGTGATCACCCTTGGGTTACTTCTTGTGTCAATGTTCTGTATATTTTCATCATCTGAGTCTAAAGAGACATTTGAGGGTTGAGATCCTCTGCGGAGAGAAACTCGAGCTACATCTTTAAGTACTGGAACCTCGATGGTTGTCACCTGATCCGGAGATGAACTTTCCCCCTCAACCAGTGAGGTGGAAGTATTGAGTGATCATTCATTTGATAGAGCAGGACGAGAGACTTCGGCATGCTGCTGTTGAGCTTCTGGGGACACGAGAACTTCGGATAACTTATCAGTCTCTACGGGGTCAAATAGATCATCATAGTTTACTTCAACTAAGTTTAATAGATTCGAAGAAGTAGGAATATCACTTTCTAGGATTTCTTTGGTTTCAATTAATGGAGTAGTGTTGGGGACGTAATAGTCATCGAGTTTGACTTCGAAGCTTTCGACTATTAGTCTCGTGCGTCTAATGAGAACCGTATAGACTACCTTGTTTGTTGAGTAGCCAAGAAAGATGCCTTCATCAGACTTTGGTGCAAACTTATTAAGATGATCTTTGTTGCTAATCACAAAACATCTACACCCAAAGATATGGAAGAATCGGACATTTGGTTTGCAGTTGTTAAGGCCCTCATATGGAGTTTGGTTGAGACTCTTGCATACAAAGCTTCTGTTTTGCACAAAGTATGTTGTGGCCACTTTTTCGGCCCAGAAGTAAAGAGGAAGATTTGCAAAGTTAAGCATAGATCTGGCTGCTTCCACCAAAGTTCGGTTTCTTCGCTCTAATACTCCATTTTGCTATGGTGTGTAAGGAATTGAGAAATTGTGACTGATACCCTTTGAAACCAAGAAACTGTTTAAGAGATGATTGGTGAACTCGCTTCCATTATCACTGCGGATGCGACGTACTAGCAACTTGATCTGCAGTTCGATCTCCTTGATAAAAATTTGATCAGCACCTGCAGTGTCTCTGACTTGACTCTCAGAAAGAAAACCCATGTGAAACAAGTAAAATCATCCATTATAACCAGTATGTATTTCTTGTGATAAAGACCGGCTACAGTAGACGGACCACAAAGATCAATTGTAAAAGTTCTAGTGGTTCAGAAATTGAAGAGTCAATCACCATCGGATGACTTGCTTTGGACTGTTTGCCACATTCACAGGTTGGGGAGAGGGTATCATTGTGATATTTCAAAATGGGGAGACCTCAGACGAGTTCACCGGTAACCAGGTTGTTGATATAGCAAAAGTTGAGATGAGCTAGTTTGCGATGCCGTAGCCAGCTAACTTATGATAGTGCTTTGGATAGGAAGCATACCTATGGTTTTTACCTATGATCAGAGAGATGTCCAAAGGATACATGGTACCTTCGGATTTGGATTTGATCAAGCAAACACTTCTATCACTTTTCATTACATAGCAGAATTCACTATCAAATTCAAACTGATGGCCTGCCTTACATAGTTGGTCAATACTAATGGAATTGTGCTTAAGACCTTCCACATAAGCGGCCTTTTGGATAGGGAAATTCCCGGTAGTAAGGACACCATAACCTCGGATTATCCCATTTGTGTTGTTACCGAATGCGACTTTTCCATCGTTGCAAATTGACCTGAAATCCTGAAGGTACTCCAACCTTTCGGTCATGTGCAAGGAAAAGGCACTGTCGATTAACCATTAGTCTTTTTGTTCCTCCTTTCACATAGCATGAGAATTACACGGTTTGTTTGGGCACCCAAACGAGTTTGGAGCCTGAGACAACTGATGATTTTCTAATTGATGCATGAGTTGAGGTTGCAGGGACATGTTTCTTATCAACTTTTAGGCCTAGTCCTGGGTATTTGTGAATTATTGGAGTGTTGTGAGATTTAGAAAAGTTGCAAGGTGTTTGAAAAGAACGAGATTTGACATGAGATGAGCCTTTTTGACAACTACATTGATATGCATAAATTTTGTCATTTACCCTGACACTTTGCTTGGTCAATTGTCTGGGTAAAGAAGTAGGCTTGTGACCAGTCCGAGAGAAGTGATATATGACCGTGGTGCTGTTGGGATTTGAAACAGTACGTTTTACAGGAGTAGGAGTACGTGTAGATCTCTTCGAAATTAATTTCTTAAAACTTTGATGTGTTTTTAAAAGTGTTGGAGTTGGTAAAATCCCCTTCCATTTTGGGTCATCTGAGGAATAGATTTGAAAACCATTGCCTCGAAAAGACTTTACTTTCTTTTGAGTTGTGTCAGATGTTTTTGATATAGTTTAATAAACTGTACATTCCTTTTTGTTTGTTTTCTTGATTGAAGAATTTTTTTGAAAAGTAATTTGAGAAAACAAGCTTTTCTGGACTCTTAGATTTTGGAATTTTGATGTGTTTTTTATTTTTAGAAAACATTTCCCGGTTTTTGCCACGGGATTGAATTTCCTCTTTGAAAGATTTTTAGCCTCAGTTTTTGGAGAAATGCAGTCATTGATGTTCATCTGCGATTTCCTGTAAACCTTTGATAATTTTTGAAAATGAGGACTTGATTCATCCGAACTAGAGGATTCAACATTTTGGGAGCATTGAACCACTTCAAAGTTTTCTAAGGGTATTTCATGATGAATTGGTTGAATGGTCATAGTTCTGTTGACTATGGTCTGCGGTAAGGAAGATTGGACTACCGCAGAGTAAGTCTGAGTTGAGACTTTTATAGAACACTTTGATGATAGGTGGATGGATAGACTGTGGTTCATGACTGCAGTGAGAGACACTGTGGTCTAAAGGCAGAGTTAGAAAATCCATTGAGACTTCGGGTCCTTCCATAACAATTTCCTCATCAACAACTGATGAAGTCTGAGAATTAGGATAGATTGTTCCATAGATAGGAGTTTGATCACTTGAGTGACTCGAACATTCAGGCATATTTTCCTCAATGATATAATTGTTACTCAGACTTGGAAATGGAATTCTCGGTCAGGAGGGGCATAGAGATGGTCCTTGTTAAATCGGGGTGATGATTCCTTTGCGGTGGAGTACCCATTGGACCAACCCTAATTGTATGTGTTGTCCAGGGTTCCATTATTTATAAGGTTCTTGATAGCTTCACTTAAATTAAATAGTTTTTCTATTAAAAGATTCAAGCGTATAATTTCACTATGAGCTAAATCTCTTTGGTTCAAAGCTATTTCTAACTGTGTTTCATGCAACATTCTTACATCTTCTTCTAACACTATGTCCTTTTCTAACATATCTACTTTGAGTCTCTTGTCATCCAGTCGTCCTTCTACATTAAACATCTCTTGGGACGCTATGTTCTTCTCATTTATAGCTTTGTTATAGTCTGTAAGGATGACAACACGTGTCATTGAGATTATCTATGAAGGGTTGATAGTCATGCATGCTATAATTTAGAGTTTCAATAATAAGTTTTACCTGTTCAATGATGCTTAGAGTCCTATCCTTTTCCATGTAGCAGTAGTTCTTTTCAAGCTTTGTATACCCATCCTCGTCCGCAGTTGCCGACACGCGAATCTTGCCTTTTCCCTTGACGTTGCTGATGTCTTCATCTTCATCTTCGGATGACCAAACTTGATGGTCCCTTTTCACATGGGCTACATATGCCCTTGCTTTCTCCTTTTCCTCCAATTCTTGAGCCATTCTAAGATAGAATGCTCTATCTTTCACCAAATTAGCTTTGCAGTCTTTGGCAAAGTGGTTCTCCTTGTTGCACTTGGGACAAATTACAACATCACTTTTGTCTACTGAAGAGGTATCGGAGTCAGTTGAATTGGTGGGCTTTGGTACCTCTTTGGGTTGAGTGTTCTGAGGTTGCGGTGGTGGGTGGGTGTTTTTGGAGAAACAGTAATGATTGTTTTGAGGATTGAAGTGTGGTTGAAGGGAGGTTTGTTGAACTACTAATTTTTACGAAAAGAAGAGGGTGGTAGCCGGTTGAACTGTTGGCTAACAAGAGCAATTGCGTTCTGGAATTCTTCTTCATCATCATAATTTGAGTCAGCTTCATATGACTGTGGAGGATTGTCATACGAGGGAGAATAAGATTGAGTATGTGGTGCTTGTGCTATGACAGCAAGTGGTCCTCCGAAGTCAGCACAATCCTTGAGTACAGTAGATTCTTGTGCTTGTAATTCACCATAGAGCTTGTAAAGAGATAAAGAATGGATCTTTCTATCTCCTTGGACTATCATCTTAGCAGTCATCCAGCGTCTTCCCAAACCATTGAAAATTGAAGATTTGTCTCATGGTTGCTTCAAACCGTGCCAACATTAGATAACTTAGTGACAATCAGATTGAACCTTTTGAAAGAGTCTTCCAAACTTTCACCAGCATGAGCTTTGGAATTGATGAACTCATTAAGTACGGTTGTGAGCTTCTTATCTTCAGCTTGTTCTGTACCCTCATATAAGTTCTTGAGAACATCCTAGATCTCTTTTGCTGATTTTGCAGTTTATGATAATGTCGAAGTTTTCAGGAGCAACTCCACAGGAAATCTCATAAAAATCAATAGCGTCATTCTCCATTTTGTCGAGATGATCTTTGGTAGGATGATTCAGGGCGGGTTGACCTCCTCCCAGTCTGGCTTTGGAGCCATCGGTTTGAACTGGTGTAAGAACAGGGACATGCGGCCCATCTTCTATAGATCTCCATACATCTCTTCCAAGTCTCCTTAAATATCTGTCCATCCTCTGCAAACCAGTGATGATATTCGTTTGCCACCAATATTAGAGCTCTATTAGAACCACCAACACTGTTGGAAACATTGAGAGATAATGCTTGTGCCATATTTCCTTGTTTTGAAAATAATTTTTTGTTTTAAGAAATGAGCTTATGGGGTATAGAAGGAATTTTGAAAAATCAAAGTATTGCTTCAAAAGGCAACCACTTTGGCTTTGATACTAATTGTTAAGAGGAAAACTTGAGAAACACACTTGAAAAAATGTTAGAATAAGTTTATATTGCGGAATTTAAAGTTTAACTAAAAGGATCATAAAGCTAAACAATAATAAAAGTTAGAGTTAGATAGTTAGATGATTGGATGCGGAAATATAAGGAAATAGAAATGACAGCAAGTATTATATCAAGTATACACTTAAGTTGATTCTTAACAAGGAATGCAATCAGACCGGGTTAGTAAGTGAGATTAAACTTAGTGATTTGGGCGAGATTGACTTCCTCCGAAGGAGAGATTTAGATCTGTTATATTTCAAACTATGTTTAGTAGAGTTTAAAGAGTAAGAAGGAGAAGAGAGAGTAAGTTATGAATTTCAAGAAATATGGGATTCAAGATGCGTAGATGATATTCAATCAAAAAGAGAGAACTCCTTTCTATAGAGTCTCAAAGATTACAAAGGTTCTATCTGTTTAATGTTGTCATGCCAGGCGCATTAGATAAAAGAGAGTATATTTAGAAAAACAGATAAAAGACTAAGACGAAGTGCTAATGATGATGATTGCGGTTGCGGTACTTGAATGCAGATGAGAGAGTGGTTACGGATAAGGGAGAGGATGAGATTTAGATTAAGTTTAAGAGGGTCACTTCTATATTTCAACAGGTTTTATATAGGTTTAAAAGAAAATTCTTCTCCAAAGATGTTGGCACACAACTACTACAATATATTGATTTCCAAGTATTTCATTTATGCCCTTGGTATGAGAATTTTTTGCAAATCGGTCCTTCGTGGCATTTCCTTAATTTTTGGGAATTACGTGAGTACGCTGGGCGTATCCAAAACGTACGATGGGTGTACGTGTTATGGACCCAAAACCTTAATATTTAGGGTTTTTGTAATATTTAAACAACTTTATAACCTCATTAATCTTTCTTTCATCAACCTCCAACCCCATTTTCGACCCCTTTGCAAACCCTACTCCATTTGAGAGCATTTTTGAGCCTTGAGTATGCGTTTTTGTGTTCTTGAAGGAGGAAGAAGGAAGAGGAAACCATCCTAGAAGAGTGAGGCACTTTGGATCAAGAATCACCTCATCATTTGACACCCTTTGATGGTAAAAAGCTCTAAACTTGATGAAGCTACGCTTAAATCTTGTTTAGCCTTGGATTTTTGTTCATTTTCGTCCTTTAAGCTTGGTATTATAAGTATGGGTTACTCTAATTCATATAAGTTATCTTTTTAGACGTTGTGGAGTTTTTAGAACCATAAAAATGTAATCTTGGACCTTAGTTTCCTTTCTTTCATGAGATAGGATGTCTTAATGATTTAAGAAGTTAGGGTTTTTTATATTTAGTACTTAATAACCATGCAAGACCAAACATTTATGGTTAAGAACATCATTTGGTGGCTAGATCAACATTTTGAGGAAAGGAAATAATGAATTAAGAACTTAAAAAGAGAATGGCTATTAGTCGAGTACGTTGGGCATACTCCTTTGGGAGCCTGATATAGACCTTGAGTATGCTAAGCGTATATGCTGAGTATGTTGGGCGTACTCAATCAAGTCAACTCAATTGGGTTTTTGATTTTCGACTTTGACTAGGTTTTGACCAAGTTTGACCTTGGGGTATTTTGGTATCTTGATTTATAGTAAGCTTGGTCATTTTCTAATAAATAGGTGACTGGTAGAGCTACTATTCAGAGAAGTGTCCTATTCAACTATCTTTAAGACTGAGAGGTGAGTTTTCCTTAATGAATTGTGGGTCGAAGGCACCAACATCGCACCACTAAGTTATGTATAGTAGTATATAGGATGTTATTATGGTGTGGTGAACTATTAGATATGTATCATGGTTTATAGGATGTTGTTATGAAGCAGTGACCTGTTAGATTTGTATCCTGGTATATAGGATGTTTCTATGCCATAGAAATCTATAGATCTGCCTGATTTTTCGGTTGATTGATTATGTATTTATTTGTTGTTTATGTCGACATAGTATGTTCTAGATTGAGGCTTTACTGCAATGTGCGTGAGATGAAAGTGTGGGGTTAATCCAACCCGATGGTTGTGGACCTGAGGGTATTCTAGTCCGCTCACTAAATGTGGCCATTACATACCGGCATACCAGTATGATGACTGATTTGGCCTATCAAATGTTGGCATTCCAGTCTGATAACTGATTGGGGTGAGAGTAATCCAACTTGATGGCTGTGGACCTGAGGGAATTCCAGTACAATGACTAAGTGGCCCCATCATGCATGATTTTATATGTTCTTTGTTGTGTGGTGGTACTTTTGGTGAACTCACTAAGCCTTGGATTATAGTTTCAATTTTACATTTCAATTATTTCAGATGATCATGAAAGCGAATGCGTGATAGTGCACATCCTCTTGGTTTTGATGATATTGATTCGGGACACTCTGATATATGATTTCTATGTTTGAGAACAATGTTTTGTAATTATTAGCTTGATTTGGGATCTTGTTTGAAAACAATGATTTCACTTGATGTAAAAATGAAAATTTTTTACCTAGATTTTTAGGATGTTACAAGTTGGTATCATAGCCATGGTTTGAGAGAATTGGATGAAACATTTGTCTAAATCCAAAGTCAAACTAAGAATTTGTAAAGGTTTTTAAATTGGTTTTCAAAATTATTTTCAAAAGTAACCAAGGAAGGGTGTGATGTGTACGATCAGCCAGAGCAAGAAAGTATACCCCAAGTTACCCACACTATTATTTGTTATTAATATTTGTGATAGAGCTTCATGCTATCAATAGGTTAGTGATCATCAGGAATTTCATGCTAGAATTGCTTGATGTATGATGCTTGATAGCCTAGGAGAAGTTCTTATGTGCTAGATAGAATTGACATCATTACCATAGCTGCTTAGTGTGTGCAGCATAGTTGTACATAAATATGATTCTATAGCCCGAGAATGTTTTATTTAGCCTTATTTCATATTCCTTGTTTGGTTGTGGGCTTAGGGCAGAATAGAAATGGAAATGGAGCTGGTTCGACGCAGGGCATGGTTTCCCAAACCCGCCCCTGATATTTTTCGGGTATCTTATCGGGGCACCCTATATGGTTTTCCCGTCAGGTTTTGGGTATCTTATCGGGTTTATAACAATTCATAGTGAAATATTTATTCGGTTTTAGGGTACCCCCGATGTCTTATAAAAAATACATGTTCTAGCCACCCTTTTAACTTAAAATTATGATACATCACATTAATAACAAATTTGGATGTTATATTAAAATATTTTTGATTTAAGTTTAATATAATATGTCAAAACATAAATAATTGTTAATAACTAAAAATATTATTTGATTTAATTTTGGTGTAATATGTCAAAACATAAAAAATGGTCATTCACACCATATTTTTAAAAACTAAAAAGATTGTATACAATAAATATTTTATCTTTGAACGCGTGCAATTAACATCAAAAGGATTCGTATATATATATATATATATATATATATATATATATATATATATATATATATATAATCGGGGCGAGGAGAACCCACTCCCTGCCTCGAACCCGCTAAAAAAACCCAATAACGACGCATTACCTGACCCAAAATGATCGGGTTTGGGCTTTTTGCCATCACTAGGGTAGAATCAAGTATTCGACTATCTATAGGATCCAGTGTTATGTATGATGTGCATGCATGAGCGGCTATAGAGTTAGTGGAAGTTTCATGGGCGATTATATGTGTGAGCAGTCGGCCAGATGAGGAATGATTAGCCACTCTCAATAGAATAATGATAGGATGTATATGTATCCTAGTTGTATACTTGTTTCGCGAGTTGTGATGATCCTTGAGACAAAAAAAAATAGGTGTGGATAGTAGTATGGTCCCGTACTACTGAAAGAACAGGACCTGTACGTGTAATAAGGAAGTCACAAACCCCAAGGGTTAGTCTTGTTATGATAGTTGTAGCAGTATGAATTTTACCCTTTCTAATGTACATATTGGTTTATTTTCAGTATCATGTTCATCAGAGGATCTGGTTTCAGATCTGGAGCGAGTGGCCAGGATAGGCCAGGTTGACTGATGATCAAATGCAAGAGATGATTTTCGTTAAGGTGGCTACAAATTGTCGGGGATCTATTATAGATTTTTTTGGGTCTATCAAGATCACCATGATTGAGTTATTTGATGATCGTTATGTTGTACTCTCTAAGGCTGTTGTTGTTGCAGCTACCATGGTTGTTGTTGCTGTGGGGATTCAAGGTGAGAGATCTTTCTAGTACCGAGACTTTGAAAATATGAAGTCCCTGGAGTTTGATGGGGTTAAGGACTCGATAATAGTGATGAGGTGGTTGTCTAATGTGGAGGGTTGTTTCTTCACATGTGCTTTCCCTACTGACCGAAATGTTTAGTGTACCCTGAACCTTCTCCAGTTACGGGCAAAGGATTGGTTGAGATTGGTGATTGGCTTGTACACTCCTAGCAGAGGGATTCTATTACTTGAGAGTATTTCTCAGAGATGTTCCGTTCAAGATACATTCCCTTGGTAAAGAGGGAGAAACTGGCTTAGAAGTACTTGGATCTAAGGCAAACGACTGAGACGGTGACATAGATCAAGAAGTTTTTGACAGAAAGAGTTTTTTTCTGCCCTGAGATTGCTGCTTCAGAGAAGCCTTAGATGTCCCGTTACATGAGCATGATCAAGATGGATATTTGAAAGTTTATGTCTAAACAACAATACAGTACCCACACTAAGCTCCAGGAGGTTGCGAGGAGACAAGAGATTTAGATAGATATAGAGATGAGGAAGTAGTGGTAGGCTCCCGTTCAGTCGCAGTCGGAAGCGAAGCGGTTGAAGCTCGCTGATTCATATTTGTGGGGAAAGAGGGGACACACTTTTGGCAACTGAGGCATGGTTGATGAGAGTGATTATCAATCTTCTTCTAGATGCCATAAATGTGGAAGGGGGGACCACATTGCTAGGGACTATTGTTAGTGGGTCAGATGAAGGCCAGTTGTCCGTTACTCGTTATGAGACCGGTGTAGGCTACAGCACCGACCACCTTGAGGATCACAGATGAATAACAGGGTAGGGTGGAGCCCCCTAGGGTTTGAGGTCCGACTTTCCAACTCACTTCAGAATAGTTCATGGCGGCGTCAAACGCCCCTTTTGGTATGTTTCTTCTATTATTTATTCATTTATTTTATGATATGCTTATGTTTATGTTTTTGCTAGGTACCTTCTTAGTGAAATATTTTCCTACTCTTGTGCTTTTTGAATCGGGTGTGAGTCGGTCCTTTGTATCTTAGTCCTTCAGTAGTAGTTTTGATACGAATCTTAGAGAGTTGGAGTGTCCGTTGGGTGTTTCTATCACCAATAAACCCCAAATTTTTGCATCGATTGTTTATCAGGGTTGTGTCTTGGAGATTTTCGGGGTGCCTTACCTAATTGATTTGATCATATTCCCATTGGATATGTGTGTGTTATTGTAGAATGTAATGGTTGAGTAGGTTTTATGTGATGATTGATTATGAGAGGAAATGGGTGATAGCTACAACCCCAAGTCGGGGAGAACTAATTATTTATGGAGAGGGTACTAGTGTTGGATCAACCTTTTCTTCTACTACCAGGGCACGCCAGTATCTACAACACGGGTATATGGGTTATCTCATGTATGTGGTTGACAAATGGTTTGTCAAGGAGGTTTCAGTTTAGGATTTGGTTATAGTTAGATAATACCTTGATGTGTTTCAAGAGGAATTACCTGGTGTGCCTCCTGAGAGGCAGTTGAAGCTCGGGATCGATTTGGTACCTGGTTTGGCATCGATTGCTAAGCACCATACCGTTTGGCACCACCAGAGATGTAGCAGTTGTCCTCTCAGCTCCAGGAGTTGTTGGGCAAGTATTTTATTAGACCCAATAGTTCGCTATGAGGAGTGCCAATCTTGTTCATGAAGAAGAAGGATGGGTCTCATCGCATGTGTATTGATTACCGGGAGTTGAAGAAGTTGATGGTGAAAAACCGTTATCCACTTCCACGGATTGATGACCTCTTTGATCAGTTGCAGGGTGCATCTTGGTTTTCCAATATCGATTTGAGGTCGGGGTATGATGAGTGTTGGAGAGGAGGACGTGGAGAAGACCATGTTCCGGAATAGTTATGGTCATTATAAGTTCGTGGTGATGCCGTTTTGGCTCACCAATGTGCCGACAACATTCATGGAGTTGATGAATCGAGTGTACATGCCGATGATCGATCATTCAGTCATGGTTTTCATTTATGAAATCCTGGTCTATTCCAGGATCAGGTAGAAACATGAGGAGCACCTTCAAGAGCTTCTTGGAATTTTGAGGTGGGAACAACTATATGCCAAGTTCTAAAAGTGTGAGTGTTGGTTATGAGAGGTCCAGTTCTTGGGACACCCTATTAACTAAAATGGAATTTTGGTCGACCCGGCCAAGATCGAGGTGGTTATGAAGTTGGAGGTTCCGAAGTCTCCTTAGAAGATCAAGAGTTTCTTGGGATTAGTAGGGCTATAAGAGATTTATTTATGATTTCTCCAAGATTGTTGTACCACTTACTCGTCTAACGAGGAAGGGCATGGATTTCTGTTAGGGCCCTTAGCAGCAGGCTAAATTCAAGATTTGAGATGGAAGTTATGTGAGGCCCCAGTGTTGACCCTCGTTGAGGGTGTTGAGGATTTTTTGGTATTTTGTGATGCATCCATCACCAGCCTGGGGTCAGTTCTTATGCAGCAAGGGAGGGCTGTTGCTTATGCTTCTCGGCAGCTGAAGTCGCATGAGGTTAATTTGTTATCCGACTCATGACTTGGAGTTGGGAGCAATGGTGTTTGCTCTCAAGATTTGGCGACATTATTTGTATGGAGTCTGGTGTTCAATCTACAGGGATCACAAGAGTTTGAGATATCTCATGGATCAACCGAATCTAACTATGAGACAGTGCAGGTGGATTGACATGGTCAAGGATTATGATTTCGAGATTCTGTACCACCCGAGAAAAGCAAATACGGTAGTTGATGCCTTGAGCTGCAAGTTGGTTAGTTCCTCAGTTGGGAATTAAGTACAAGGATTTTGATTGATTCACCATTGCTAGATTTGACCATGAAGGCATATCCTGAGGGAGTAAAGAAATAGAACTGCAAGCAGGAGCGAATCAGGGGTGAGATTGGCAGGTTTTCTACCGACAGTCATGGATTGTTGACCCGGTACGGTCGGGTTTGGGTACCAGATTTTGGTGGATCAGACGAATTGTGTTGGAGGAGGCACACAAGTACAAATTTTTGATACATCCTAGAGCCACCAAGATGTATCGGGATTTGAGATTTAGTTATTGGTGGTCATGCATGAAAAGAGAGATAGCCTGGTATGTCGAGAGGTTCTTGACTTGTCGGATGGTCAAGGTCGAGCACCAAAGGCCGCATGGAAATCTTCAGCCATTGGAGGTTCCCATATGGAAATGGGAACATACTACTATGGATTTCATCACCAAGTTAACTCGGCCGGCTAAGGTATTTAATGAGATATGGGTTATAGTAGTTCATTTGATCAAGAGCATCAACTTTCTAGCCATTAAAGAGAGCTCATCGGCCAAGAAATTGGTGGATATATGTGTGTGAGAGATTTCTTCTCGACATGGTGTTCTAGTTTCCATTGTTTCTGATCGATATGTTCAGTTCACATCTCATTTTTGGCAGAGTTCCATGAGGAACTGGGTACAAGGTTGCATCTTAGCACTACGTATCATCCGCAGACTGATGGTCAGAGTGAACAGATCATTCAGACACTCGAGGGTATGTTGAGAGATTGTGTCATAAATTTGAATGGGAGTTGGGAATCTTACCTTCCCTTAGCTGGGTTTTCTTAAAACAACAACTATCACTCCAGTATCGGTGCATCGTTATCCAAGCTTCTCAATGGTAGGAGGTGTCATACCCCAGTTTGTTGGGGAGTGGTTAGTCACAGATTCATGGAAAGGACAGTGGTAGTCCTTCAGATGACTGAGATTATTTAACATATTAGACAGAGACTACAGACAACTTAGAGTCGGCAGAAAGTTATGCCAACAAGCATCGATCTAAGTTATAGTTCCTGGTTGGCGACATGGTTTTTGTTGAATATGTCACCCTAGAAGGGTGTTATATGCTTTAGGAAGAGGGGAAAGTTGGGTCCCCAGTATATTAGGCCATTTCGAGTGATTATCAGGGTTAGCAAGGTAGCTTATAGGCTGGATTTTTCTGAGGAGCTCTATCAGATTCACAACACCTTCAATGTCTCTCAGCTTCGGAAGTGTGTGGCTGATGATTCAGTAGTTGTTTCTCTAGATAATATTTAGGTTGGTAATCGATTGAATCATGTTGGGAGACCAGTGGTGATCTTGGACTGGAAGATGAAGGCCTTCCGCAACAATGTGGTAAATTCGGTCAAAGTCCAATGGCAACATCGGAAGGGTTGCGAGCGGACTTGGGAACCCGAGGCAAAGATGCGAGAGCATTACCCTGATTTATTCACAACAACGGACTTATAGTAATAAGTCTAGTTCAAGTGGTGGAGAATTGTAACATCTTGATTTTGCAGTAGTCCATTAATGCCCTTGGTATGAGAATTGTTTGCAAATGGGACCTTAGTGGCAATTTCGTAAATTTTGGGAATTTCATAAGTATGCTGGGTGTACGTGGTCTGGACCCAAAACCATGATATTTAGGGTTTGTGCACTATTTAAACACCTCTATAGCCCCCATTAACCTTTCTTTCATCAACCTACAACCCCATTTCGACCCTTTCGCAAACCCAAATCCATTTGAGAGCATTTTTGAGCCTTAAGTGTGCACGTTGGTGTTATTGAAGGAGGAAAAAGGAAGAGGATGTTGGGTTTTGAGCATAACAACATCCTATGGTGTACATGCAACCTGAATGGCTTTGGATCTAGGTTTTTCTAATTTGAACATACAACTATGAACACCAAAGAAATAACCCTATGACTAGCATACATATATCGAAAATCACATATGATTAGGATTAGAAACTTTACCTTAATTTTTATGTAGCAAAAACAATTACAAACCTTCTTGATCTTGACTTCTGAAAGCCTAGTGCCCCAAGTGTTGCACCTCTAATGGAGTCACAAACACCCAATGCAAGAAGATGACTTGGGAGAGAAGGAAATTTTGACCACTCTAGGGTTTCGCTAAGCATGGGCGAAATTCCTTAATGTTGGGGTCTATTTATACTTGTGGCTGCTAGGGTTTTTAGGTGGAAACCCTAATATGACTGCTTAAGCCTTAAGCAACACATGCAATCCTTCTAGAATAGCCTCTTTGACGAATTCTTTATGGGCTTCCCATAGAATTCGTCCAACCTTATTCCAAGGTGATCCATTAGCCCAATTGCAACTATCATTGATTTGCAATATCAGTCTCCAATTATTTAATCAGTCCTTTTTTATCACTAAGTTAATTCCAAATTAATTTTTAATCAATACTAATTAAATAATATGATTTCCAAATATGATATTAATCTTGTAATATATTAATAAAACCAATCTATTATTCATATAATAAAACTCTACTCTCTCTCTCTCTCTCTCTCTCTCTCTCTCTCCTCTTGTCATCCTATCAAGTTGCATGAGTGAAGGCAAACTAAAAGGACCATGCTCATAATCAAATAAAGTATATACCAAAAATAGTTATGGGAATAGACACCTAATCCAATAGAGAAAACCGTCCTAGAACAGTGGAGCACATTGGATCCAGAATCACCTCATCATTTAACACCCTTTAAGGGTAAAAAGCTCTGCACTTGATGAAGTTATGATTAGATCTTGCTTAGGCATGAATTTGTGTTCACTTTGGTACATTAAGTTTGGTATTATGAGTACGGGTTACTCTAATTCATATAAGTTGTCCTTTCAGACGTTTTAGAGTGTTTAGAATCATAAAAAGTAATCTTGGACCTTAGTTTCCTTACTTGCATGAGTTAGGATGTCTTAATGGGGGTTTTTGGTATTCAACACTTAATAACCATGCAAGACCATAAAGTTGGAAACTTTATGGTTAACGACATAAATTAGGGGCTAGATCTACATTTGGACGAAAGGAATTAATGAACTAACCCTTTTAAAGGGAATAACTTTTGGCTGAGTACACTAGGCGTAATCCTATAAGAACCCAATCTAGACCTTGAGTACGCTTAGCGTACATGTTTATTACGCTGGGCATACTCAGTTGAGTCAACGCGATTGAGTGTTTGATTTTTGTCTTTAACGAGGTTCTTACCAAGTGTGGCCTATAGGTATTTTGGCTATTTTGATTTATAGTAAGTTTGGTCATTTTCCAATGAATAGGTGATTGGTAGAGCTGATATTCAGAGCAGTCTCTTATTTAGCTATCTTTTCAAATTAAGAGGTGAGTTTTCCTCACTGTACTGTAGGTCGAATGCACCAATGCCAGCCCACTGAGTTATGTATCTTGGTATATAGGATGTTGATGGGTTTTGAGCAAAACATCATTCCTATGGTGTACATGCAAACCCTAATAACTTTTGGATCTAGTTTGTCTAATGAACATGCAATTGAATATCCAAAGCTATAAACCCTAGATCTAGAATACAATTAATCATATTAACATAAAATAGGGTTTAGATCTTACATTTGATTGTTATATATCAATAACAATCAATCCTTGGCTTTAGAAAGCTTATTGCCTCAAATGTTGCACCTCTAATGGAGTCACAAACACCAAGAGCAACTTGGATGAAGAGGAGAAAAGAGGAGGCAGCCAAAAACGTCTACAAACCCTAGAGGGAGTCTTAGACACGCTTTTGGGACAATAGGGTTCCTTTATATAGGTAGGCTATTAGGGTTTTCAACTAGGAAACCCTAATCTGACTGCTTAAGCCCTATGCAGCTCGTGGATTCCTTAATCATATCCCTTGGATGATTTCTAATGGGCTTCCCCATAGAATTCGTCCAACCTATATATTATTAAGCAATCCATAGCCCAATTTTAACTATCTCATAATTACAAATCCAGTCCCCTAAGTGTAATTAATCTCTTTTAGCCACAAAATTAATTCTTAATTAATTCTTGAATAATATTAATTAAACAATATTATTTCCCCTTTAATATATTATTCTTATAATATATTAATAAATCATAATTAAACCTTTCTCTCCTTAATTCATCCTACATATTGCTATGGTGAAGGCAACCCAAAAGGACCATGCTCATAATCGGGTCAAGTACATACCAAAATAGTTATGGACTTAGACACTAATCCAACAGTCTCCCACTTGGATAAGTCTAATAACTATTCTGCGTATAACTTTAGATCTTGATTAGCAACCGTAGCTTTCAAAAGCCAATTTCAACTCTGATCTTATCAGAAGAGTGTCCTTTAGATAAGAGATCATATATTCCTCCATTCTAGATAACGTATAGACATGAGACATGGATTTTGATCATTCTCTCAGTCTATGTTCTGTTTCCCGATTTCTGATTTATGACGACTGACAACAGACTACAATTGAACACATCAACTTAGTCTCGGCTTAGCCAAGCGCTTATGTACCATCACTAAATCATCGAGGGGCCCAAAGATATCGCTTTTATCCCACTTTGGGTAAAAGGAATGGATAAACTTCGACTCAAATGCTCGCTTGCATTCATTCATCGAATCACACACAACAATAAGTTTTATAACACCAAGTTACTGGTGTGTTTACTTATTATCAATGTACAACTGACCAGCAAATAACAACTCACACATCTTGGTTATAAGAATATACAATATTATCGACTCATAATCACTCGTGATAGAATCCATGAAGTGATTCTTGTGAGCATGAGTTTAATCCAATGCTCAAAATCATATTCATAAGCACTCATGAACGTTGCAGCAAACCTTTGCTATGTCTAATACACTTTAGACAATCTACAAACCAATTCATGACAGTCTTCATTCAAACCTACTTCTAACATATGAACGACTGTGGACCATTCGAATAATTTGATTATTCTGAAATAATTAATTATTCAGGAAGTCAAAACGTGCAAAGTGAAACACAAGAATAATACTAATCCTATATGGTCCCAAACCTTTGAGTATAAATAAAACACCTTTTATTCATCACCATATCGATTACTCATTATTTGTTGTTTCTGTTAATTAACTTATTACTTGAATTATTACTACACTTGTCCCATGCACACAATCTTTACCTATGGTCCTTACTTTGTGAAATAGATCAAATGAACACATTTCTAATCATACTCATTTCACAACTCCCAATCCTAATCACAAGTGTAAGAATATCAAATTCTTGCCACTTATAGAGTATGCTAGATTCTAACATTTTATGTAATGATCCTTTCGCAATGTCATAGCACAAAAGTCACAATGACTATTGCCAATGAAATTACAAAGTCCTCTGTTGGAGATTGTTACAAGACAATTCCATAGACGTGATGTCTCTCACTCAAAGTACATTCCTTTGAACATCCTTTTGCATAAAATTTTCTAATCTAGACATAGACTCTCAATATCCAACTCCCAATATGGAAACATTTCCATATTTTCCATATGACAACTCATCCATAATAGAATCTTATCTATTCATAATAATGTCGATATGGTCCATCCAATACCATACTTCCAACTACTCGCAAGCAACCAATCTTCAGCGAACTTTGGACCGTCCTTTGATAGTTGTTTAATTATTTTAGTCAAAACTGGTTCTAGTGCTTTTTCCCTCTTAATGCACTAGACATTTGGAAAATTTTAGAATGGTCAAATATTATAGCATTTGCAATCAATCCTACATCCGAAGCATATGGGACACGATGCATAATGTATTACATAAAGATGTGATACTTTATCAATCTTATGTCATAATATTTTATGTGTCATGTTCTCACAATTCGAACGATGAAGAGGGATGCCATAATCATAATCGAAATTTAAGAACACACTATGTATCCTTGACTAAATTTATTAAAATTTCTCAATCTAAGCTTTAGATTTTGAAACGAAGTACAATATTCTCTCCCTTAATTATAGCAAAACAACTTTTCATCCCTTATGACTTTGCAAAGTATAACTCTTGTTTTCTATAATTAATATTTCTAACTTGCAATACTTGCCTTAATAATCATACAAGCATAACATTTATGCTCCCACTTTCATGATGATCATTATCATATAATCATAACACTTATGCTCCCACTAGCTTTGACATGTTTTAGAAAACAACTGAACTTCCAGAAAACAATACTTATCGAATTTCTGAAGTTCATATTTCTAATACCTAATGCTTTGATAATCCTTTATCTAAGCTTCTTAAACTTATACACCTTTGCATTGGATAGCTTATACGTGTGTATAAACAATTCAGACTAATTGCCAAATCTCACAATTCGAGTTATGGAAAGGGATATCGTAACCATAACCGAATTCGAGAATACAATTCCACAATCACTATCTTCTTAAAATCTCTCTTAGTAAAAGCATTTCCTCACAGTCATTTTCATGAAGGATATAATATTATGACACTTAGATTTTATGGTGTATGAGTTCCTGTCCATGCGAATTTGCTGAAACCAAAGTTTGCGACAAATCCAAACTCATATGGACCGAACTTTCTTAATCTTGATTTCTTGCCTTATGGTAACACGAGTGCCCACCATGTCTTCCAAGTAGTTAAGCAGCTCACGCTTTCATATCAATGTACTTTTCATTGATCAAGGTCCTTGCTTTTTATGCGTTCAAATGAGAACTCATAGAACTCACATGCATAATTAACTTAATTGGAATGGCACAGAAACAAAATAATGTCAACACGATAGGTTATAAACCTCAAGTCGTGTGCTAGTGATGATCGATAAGGTTTATTCTTGATTAGTTCTTGAAACATTTTTCAAGACTTTCATTAAGACTCCCACTGACTCCTTGACATATAAGGTTCTCTTGTCAATAAACATTTCTTGACAAACATATATTCAAGAGTTAGTGTAGCTCTTATCAAGACAAAACACTTCACAAAATTGGTCCTAGTTGGTCTTTGTTTTATCCAAGACATCACAACTTTCCAATTTCAAATGTGCAAGAATAAGAAAACCATTTTCAAACTCCACATTTGATGAATGCTATAAACCTTCTTGAGACTTGTCACTCAATTTACAATCTTAACTCTAAGACTTGATATTGGAACGAAGTATGATTAACTTCTTGATTTAACCATTTCTTCAATTCTTGATTCCTCTTCTCAGACCTACAATTAAACTAAGACTCACTTAGAGGATCAATTGAGATACAGTTCTTAATCATTAAGACCTATCATAAAACATAATAAAAAGTACTCTCCCTTCTTCTTAGAATAGAGAAACTTTTATCTTTCTGCCTACTTGATTCTTCTTATTCATTCTGCCATTGATTTAAACTCTTTCAATCAACTCGGAATTACACTTAATCTGATAAGTATAATCATATTTACTTAACCTTAGTAAATCATGATGAATATCTTTGTTACTCTTGTGGTGGACTTGATCAACACACAACCTTGTGTACTCGATCTCCTAGTCCTTCACTTGACACTTTGTCAATGAATTAGTCTAATTTCCAAATATGAAATTTCTCATTCATCATGCAACGAAGTTGTATGATTCCAAGTTTTTGTCCAATTGAAACTTGGGTGATGAGAAACTTTCCCTATCTGGTAAATTCTTGATCTTTCCACAAATAACATAATTAAGAATCAAATCCATTATTGCTAATAATAGAAACTTACAAACATCAATTTTTCATACACGCCATTGCAAGGATAAATAAATAATATAAAATCAAAATTTATTTTATTGCGGAAAAATTTGTCCTTACATTGCAATTTAATTGAAAACTATGTTAATACATATTTCTTAACAATCTATTCTAACTCCAAGTAGTAGCTCAAGAATCCAATCTTCAAGCAATGCGATCAAAATCCATTTCTTCATGATTAGATTCCGCTCACTTCTTCCCTTAAGTTTCCTCTCTTTTCTTTGATCCTACAAAACATCAAAATGTAATCTTATCACATCATGTATTAAGAATCTAGAATATGAACTTAAAAGAGTTAGTTAATGGATTTTACCTAACGTAGAACCATACGCTTTGACTCTCCCATCTCCTAGATCTCTTAGGTAAATAGGGTAGCTTCATCTCCAATGACCCTTCTCTTGGCAATAGAAGCAAGTGGACTCTTTTGGAATGGCACAAGGAACAAACTCATAATCTACCTTTTCTAGTTCTCCAATGTCACCATTTTGAATGTCCATTGAAGTTTGGGAGTTTGATTCATCAGACAAATTTGCTCGACCAACTCGCCAAATCATTTCTGATTCAGCAGCTATAGGCAAATAGGTAAAATCAATGAGGGTCACGTCATGATCCATCATATAGTACTCTCTAACGAACTCACTATATGATTCAGGAAGCGACTGAAGAACCCAGTCAACAGCCAACTTACCTGAAATCTCGACACCCAACATCCTTAACCTATCAATGTGTGACTTCATCTCTAAGACGCGTACACACATAGGTTTCCCATGTTTACTTGCCAAAAGGGCTTGAGTGAGCTTGAACTTTTCAAGCCTTTGAACTTGTAGGTTAGGGAGAATAATTGGAGAAGGTGGAGGAAGTGAAGCATGATCTCTTGTTCCCCGATCGAATCATGGAATATCATCTTCGTGTGGAAAGCTTGTTCCATGGGATTTGGGAAGACCATAGTTTTCATACTTTGACATATACAAAACGAGAGAAAATTCAAGTTAAGTTGATTAGAATCCTTGATGTGACACCCAAATGAAACATCGAGGCTAGGATCCAACACAATACTCTACAACCTTGAAGAGGGATGCCGTAATCTAGTTGCAGAATATTTGAAGATAGATAAATGACGATTTACCAATTTCCACCATGAAAAACGAAAATGAAATTTAAGTTTTAAATCTATTGAAAATTCCTAGATCTTTTGAGATTCATTGAACTTTTCAATGGCATGTTTAAATCTCAATATACCCCTCGATTTGTGACTGTGATGCCAAGGATCACAAAACATGGTATGAATAACCATGCAAACTTACATGGTGCCCCCAATGTTACAGTCACCTATTCGATGTGCCGGTTAACCACGCACGCTCCACCGAACTATGAAAAACAATGATTCACCCTTTGCTACCTTTTCTTAGAACCATTTAGTGTGTCGGTTAACCACACATGCTCCACTAATGTCTTCGCAAGGGCACAAAGTGTACTTCCATGGAATTGCATCAATTCACTTTTGCCTAAAGTAACTAAGATTGGGAATTTTGTAAAAGCATTTAGTTACTTTTGTACTTGATTATACTTTTAATGGAAAGGGTTTCTGTCTTATCCTACTCGTTCGGCTAACGACCCTCCACTAGTCAAGAGTGCGGTGAGTAAGAGTGGATACCCATTCAATCGCCATTTTATAGGAAATTTCCTTAAACACCCGTTATACACAAGCTTCGTGAATGAGGCCTACTAACGGTAAGAATGATTGTTTACTCATACATATATAATACTAGACTTTTAATCTTATATATAGTATAGGGTGTATTTTACACTTTTAAAATACTAGGTGATCTAATTTAATAAAGTATACATTTAATTTAATTAAATGTAAACCAAAACTTTATGGGTTTATTAAATCTCTTTTAATTATACACTTGAATTAATTAATAAAACCATAAGGGTGTAATTTGAACTTTTCAAAATACTAGGGTTTTAGAATTTAAAATTTTCAAAATTAAACTTTTAATCAACTTTTAAATTCCAAAACTTGAGGGCAAGTTTTGAAACATTTCAAAACATTAGAGTTTAACTTATTTAAATTTTAAAAACAAAACTTTTAAGTTCAAATTCAAACTATAAAACCTAGAGGGAGTAATTTCGAAATTTTCCAAACTTTATCAAGAATATTAATGTAGATCACAAAATTCAAATAAGGTAATTAACAATTAATTGGTGGTTATCTAATTTGACCTAGCCCAAATTCTTGCAAGATAATTCATCAAATAACTCAAATAATTAAACATTATCTTATAAGGCAACAAATATATGATTAATTGGTAATTATCTTCTATTTTGGTAGGAATATTCACCCAAAATCAATAAAAATCGGATTTTATTCATCAAAAACGTTTTTGGTAATAATCCTAAGCCAAAATAGCACAAAATCCCGAAATTACCTCTTTCTGACAAGTTAACTCGTCGAGTCAGGCATGGACTCATCGAGTTCACCATGGACTCGGCGAGTTCAACCATGGACTCGGCGAGTCCAGCCCCCAAAAACCCTAATTTTCGATTTTTAAGCAAGAATAGTCCATAATAGCATCAAATACATTAAACAAACAGTCTTGGCTCTGATACCACTGATGGGTTTTGAGCAAAACATCATTCATATGGTGTACATGCAGACCCTGATACCTTTTGGATCTAGTTTCTCTAATGAACATGCAATTGAATATCCAAAGCTATAAACCCTAGATCTAGCATACAATTAATCAGATTAACATAAAATACGTTTTAGATCTTACCTTTGATTGTTATATAGCAATAACAATCAATCCTTGGATTCAGAAAGCTTAGTGCCTCAAATGTTGCACCTCTAATGGAGTCACAAACACCCAAGAGCAACTTGGATGAAGATGAGAAGAGAGGAGGCATCCAAAAACATCTACAAACCCTAGAGGGAGTCTTAACCACGTTTTTGGGGCAATAAGGTTCCTTTATATAGGTAGGCTATTAGGGTTTTCAACTAGGAAACCCTAATCTGACTGCTTAAGCCCTAAGCAGTCCATGGATTCCTTAATCATATCCCTTGGACGATTTCTAATGGGCTTCCCCATAGAATTCGTTCAAACTATATATTATTAAGTAATCCATAGCCCAATTTTAATTATCTCATAATTACAAATCCAATCCCCTAAGTTTAATTAATCTCTTTTAGCCACAAAATTAATACTTAATTAATTCTTGACTAATATTAATTAAACAATATTATTTCCCCTTTAATATATTATTCTTATAATATATTAATAAATCATAATTAAACCTTTCTCTCCTTAATTCATCCTACATATTGCTATGGTGAAGGCAACCCAAAAGGACCATGCTCATAATCGGGTCAAGTACATACCAAAATAGTTATGGACTTAGACACTAATCCAGCAGATGTTGTTATCCTATGGTGATATGTTAGATTTGTATCCTGGTATATAGGATATTGTTGTACGGTAGTGATTTGTAGATCTGCTTGATTTGTCTACTGATTGATTATGTGCTTCTATGTTGTTTATGTTGACATAATATGTTATGGTTCGAGGCTTTACTCTTATGTGCACGATCCAACAGACCGGGGTAATCCAACCTGATAGTTGTGGACTTGAAGGTATTCTAGTCTGATGACTGAACGGGCCCGTTACATATTTGACATACTAGTCTGATGCTTGATTTGGCTTGTCACATGTTAGCATTCTAGTCCGATGACTAATTGGGCTGGTGGTAATCCATCTTGATCGCTATAGACCCGAGGGTTTTCTAGTTTGATGACTGGGTGGATCTAGCATGCATGATTGTATATGTTCTCTGTTGTGTGGTGGTACTTTGGGTGAACTCACTACGCCTTGGCTTATGATTTCAGTTTTATGTTTCAGGTACTTAAAACGATCGTGGCAAGGCAAAGGCATGATCATGCACATCCTCTTGGTTTTGAGAACAACATTGTGTACACAATTGGCTTGATTTGGGATTTTTTTAAACAATAACTTCACTTGATTTAAAAATGAAAATTTTTTATCTAGATTTTTAGGATGCTACAACAACTAATATGGTAGCATCCACATACAAACGATATGATCAATTCTAGTTGATCCAACCATAAGGATAAGCTAGTCCTAGTAGGAAATAAGGATATCAAATTATAATATATGATGAAAAAACAAACATTTTCACTTCTTATAGACGATGGCCTGTGTAAAATGAATATATGTTATGGTTGTATGTATTTGAATCTAATTACATTAGAAAAGGGGAAAGCTTGTAAGAACTTCTACACCCATTCTCTTCCAATCAAAACTTATATGTTCCTCTCTTTCATACCTCCTCCTTTCTCTCTTCTGCACTTTCTATATTTCTTTCTCTCCCACCACCAAATGTCATTTCTGACCTCCCCCCTTTGATACACTCCAATTTTCTCTTTTCATTTACCCTGAATCTTATGGCCAACACAAACACCCAATCCCCACAATCAATTCCTCTTGAAAATCCCCTATTTTCTTCTTAGGCATGTAATGTTTTCATTTGATGATTAGTTTAGATTGTTTTTAGGCTGATTTTTTATTAGGATTTACAGATTACTCATTTGTATTCGATGAAATTTGACGAGTTATTTCGAATTCTTCTTTAGATTCCAATGGCATGGGATATGTACAAGGGAATGAAAATGGTGAAATGTTTGGGATTAATTACACTATTCAAAAGCGACTATCATATTATGATTATCATGACAATGGAATCGAAATCCCTTGTGGGATTCTTAAGAAATTTCTGATCAGTGATTATGGTTAGTATCATTGAATTCATGGATGCTTTCTATTTTTTCATGATTATTTCATAATTAACGTGTAAAATGTTCATAAACAAATCAAAATCGAGAATTTGTAACAACAAAATCAACATCGAACATTTCTTGAAATAGACTTCTTGTAGATAGAATCGCAATGGAAAGTTGTAATGGAGTGGTGGTGGTTTCCACCATTTTTGGAAACGACGACAAAATTCGTCAACCTCAAGGCCTCAGGTTTAACACCCTGGATCATGTTTGTTTCTACTAGGGGTGTTCGCGGTTCGGTTTGAAACCGTGAAACCGACCAAACCGGTCATCGGTTTGGTTTTACTTTTTATATTTTTCTTTACGGTTTGGCTTGCGGTTTCGAACTTTTCAAACCATATTGAACGGTTTGGATTACGGTTTTTAAGATTTCAAACCATATAAAAACTGGGCCAAACTATAGGATTTGTATATATATTAATTAATTTTTTTATATGTAATTGTATTTTGTTGTATTATATATTAATTTTTATATAGAAATAATAAAATTTAAAACCCACAATATTTAATTATTGTAATTTTTTTAACAATATTAAGCAATTTTTTTGTTGTTTTGACAACTTTAATATTGCATTTTTTTAATAGTATTAGGCAGAATTTTTTCTGTCTTGGCAGCTTTAATATTGTAATATTTTTAACAATATTTGGTAGAATTTTATATGTTTTAATACCTTTAATAGTGGAGTGTTTTACTATATTAGTTTAATAGACTCGATTAAAATGGGTCTAAAAAGCCCAAACCGTGAAACCAAACCGGAGCCAAACCATTACTAACGGTTTGGTTTGGTTCGGTTTTAAATTTTCAATGGTTTGGCTTCGGTTTTTGCTTGACAAAAACCATTAGTAACGGTTTGGCTTCGGTTTAACCTAAAAACCGAAAAAACCGGACCGTGAACACCCCTAGTTTCTACAGGTTTGTTGACAACGTCACAATCAAACAACTCTACTTTAACAACTTACTCTCGAGAAACACAAAGGAAAACAAGATCAGAGTATGGAGAATTGTAGAAGTTTCCGGTGAATAACTTTACGAAAATCCAGCCATGAATGGTGTAATCCCAAAATACTTGGTTCATAGACTTTTTCCCAATTATACATACAACATTTGGGTTGATGCGAAAATGCAATCGATGGTCGATTTGTTAAGGATTAATATTGAAACATAATGTGAAAACGGCTTGCAACCATGGTTATCTAAAATACATCTGCACACTTGAGGTAATTTAATTATTATGTGTGGTTTGATATGTATTACAGGTTCATCCCGTTTGATTCCATAATTATAAATTTCTCATTTAGTTTTATGGTTTTTGGTATTTTTCTTATTATGTATTAAAGGTTCAACTTGTTTGATTCCATAATTAGAAATTTTTGATTTAGTTTTATAGCCTTTGATATGTATCATATTGAATTTGGTAAAATGTCCGGTCTAACTCAACACACAATAATCAATAATCGAGTAATTGTTTTTGATTTGTGAAACATGATAAACGTATTAGGTCAATAAAATATTGAAAACCATGGATACAAAAATTGATTTTCACGAAAAAATTATGGTTGCTTGAACAATTTGTTAAGTGTCGTTATTATTGTACTATGATAAGATATGAAATATTAATTGGTTGATAAGATAGAGGATATCTAAAAAAGTGTACATAGTACAATATTATGAATCACATGCATGACATGCAGTACATGACGAAATTAAAGGTTGTGTTAACTTGAAAATCACTTCTATATGATTAGACTTTAATGCATTAAGTAATGTAAATTATTTGTCAAGAATATCTGATATACTCAAATAATTGCTTTTTATGATGATTATTCTTTTATCATGATATAAAAATATACTCAAAGAATTGCTTTTTGTGATGATTATTCTTTATTAAGATATAAAAATATACTCAAAGAATTACTTTATCATGGTTTATTTATGAAATTATGTTTTACTTTTATAACTTAATTGATGAAATGATATTAGATACAACTAACATAATTATACTTAATTTGCTGCTAAAAAATTAATTTTGGGAATCTATAAAATGATAAAGAAAAAAAATCGATCTTATCATATAAATTGATAAACAGTTAGGATATTTATACATATATAGGTAAGAAGGATGTTTCTTTATACAAATTTATTATGAAATAAAATATTGTTTTTTAAATATGCACAAATAGGTATGACAACTTGAGAAAGTGGTTGAAGCTTCTACATTAAGGTCCCACTCCAACAGAGAAAAAGTACGTTTTTTTTATCTATCACATGAATATTTTGCTTACAATTCGCTTTATTTTGATGTATGTATAATAGTATTAGGTTCCTTGTTTTTCTTTTAGCGTACTCTTTCACTTTATGCATGTTTGTGTAGTAAATGCATGACCATATCCAACGTCTCTTTAATTTCAACGACGATAAATCAATTAACCTGGATTATTGTTTAAAACTATACGAATCTCCGTGCGTTGCGCAGAAGAATCTATATAGCTGAAATCTTTATAAATATATGTTTTTTTAAATATAACAATAACGTTGTTATATTTGATATAATAATTTGTATACCAAATTGATATAGTGTATTGACTATTTTGAATTCTATATTAATATATACATCTATTAAAACTGCATTATCTTAATATTTTAAATGATCTCTACCCGCGGTGACTCATGAATAAAATTAAATATAATAAATAGTTTAATGCTATTTATAGTTGTTGTTATTATTAATTATTTTTTAAAATTTATTTGCGTAACGTTTTAATTTGTATCATTGTAATTATTTAAAACATCAAACATTCTTTTTTATTTTAAAGATAACAATATAATCATTTATATACAGTTATTTTCAATTATTTTTATTGTAAGTTATTTTAATATACTTATTGAAAACTTTTAACCATTATAAAAATATTTTTAGAAAAAAAATTAATTAAATTGATATTACAATTTAGTTTTTGCATTTAGCACTTTTAACTATTTACAAAATATTCTTTGGATTTTTTTAAGTGAAACGGGAATTTAGATTAAAGTTGACCTTGTTATGTTATATTTAAATTAAAAATTTAAGTATTTTGTTCAAACTGTTTAAAAATTGTAGCTTTAAACTGATAATGGTTATATACAACAACATATTAAATCTAATAAATTATGCATAATATGTTAAAAGTTAAAGACATAATTTTATAAGTCGAAGTAAAAATAGTGTTTTAATATTGAAATTTAGTTTTTTTATGATTACACTTTAGGTTTGATACTGATTTAATCTTATTAACCAACTTATAATCCTTATTAGAAAGACACTACAATTTATCACTTTTAACTATTTACAAAATATTCTTTAGATTGTTTAAGTTAAACTTAAATTTATACTTAAGTTGATCCTGTAAGGTTATAGTTAAATGAGTAATTTAAGTATTTTATACAAATTGTTCAAAAGTTGTAGCTTCAAAATGATATCGGTTTACATACAACAACATATTAGACCTAATAAATTAAGTTTAATATGTTAAAAGTTAAAAACATAATTTTATAAGTATAAGAAAATATATTCTTTTAATATTGAAATTATATATGATTACACTTTATTTTTATATTTATTTAACCATATTAACCAACTTATAATCATTATTAGAGAGAAATTGAAAAATCATGAAAGTTTCAAATGAATGTGGTGAATGGAAAAAAAGAATAGGAGTTTCAAATGAATATGGTGCAAGTAAAAATACAAGCTTATATAGAAGTATATAATGATGTGTACTTTATAATATCTATTTAATTTTTTATAACTATCATATGTTCCAGATAGTACAATTATCTTAAGGAAGCATGGTGTGAGAAACAATTTATTTTCATGTCTTTTGTTCAATGAGTTAGAAGCATTTAACCCAAGGGATCAACTAGCTTTTGCATTTGTGAGAGATCAAATGAACCCAAAGATGAAGCTCAAAATGTTCGATGTGGAAGTATTTGAACACGTGGCATCCGAGTATAGGCACAATATTAAACGTGGGTCCAAGGCGACCCAAGCGATTAGAACCAAGAGGGCTAACACTGGTTTGCTTGCTAATGGTGGCATTCAAACAAAATGTGAGAAGTACGTGAAAAAAATGTTGGATGAGTTATTTTAAGTCAAGGAATGTCATGATTTGTGGCCGATTGGTTAATACTTTTTATCTATTTGTAGGCTTAGTTTGATTTACATCGAATATATATGTTAGATACTTATATATATGTCTTGCTATCTTAAGTCGTTTGATTAAACATATCTATAAATCCAACGAGTAAACTTTACATTAACTAAAAGAGGTGATATGAAACATCTAATTTCATGAAAATACCTTGTTTATGTTGCTGATTTTATATCATCAAATATTATTTAAGTGTAATAGGATTAAATTTGTTGACAAAAAGCAGCCCCTGGCGGGGTCCAAGGGGCAGAGCCCCTGGCTGGGATCGAGTTGACCCTTTATTCCATGACATTTGTTTAATGACAGTTTGGTAGTTTTATGATAGTTTGTAACTGTCTGTTGACAGTTTTCAGACATGATTGATATATCCGTTTTTTGGTCAATATTCTGGTACATGTTGAAGAACATTTTTATATACATTCTCAAATTTCATTCTCTGAATTTCATCCAATTGAGTGTTCGATCTGTACCATCGAAATACTTCAATTTGATAGTGAATCATGACTTTCAGAGAATCCAAGCAATCTATTCATCCCTTTTTCTAATAGTTTATTATATAATAATCAACTTTAATAACATGGATTGGTTTATAAATTGAAAGAATATTCCAGTTTCACAACTTGAAAAAGGGAAAAAGCTTATTGAAGCTTTTAAGGTAAGACCCCATTCATCTCCGTGACAACAAAGGAAAGTGTATGCTTTCGTCGATAACACGGATAATATATATGACAACAAAGGAAAAGCATATATCGAGTTTTTTCACTATGTTTTTTCAGTATGTTTTTTTGTTTTTTTTCACTTCACCATTCTCATTCTTTGTGTTTTTACTCCATCTTCTACTGTTGCTGTTAATTTGTGAAAGAGTCTTATACTATTGGATAATCTTCGATTACCTGAATCGATTTCTTTCTTACTAAAACGTTTTTACTCCATTCTTTGCATTTACAGGTTCTGTATCTTTATATATTCTGGAGTAATTAACAAATTTGAGTCTTATTATCAGAATTATAATATAATATTAGCTTTATTACTTGACATATTTATTTTATAATACCGAGGAAAATACTGATATACATTCCAAAGATAACAACAAAGTAGCCTACACATAGGAGATTAAATAAAGATAAAAGTAATAACTTGTCTTTGTAAAATTAAAATATATTAAGGTTGTATGTATATGAATGTAATTTCATTAGAAAATGGGAAAGCACGTAAGAACTTCTACACCCCTTCTCTTCCAATCAAAACTCCTCTGTTCTTCTCTTTCTTACCTCTTCCTTTCTCTCTTCTTCGCTTTCTACACTTCTCTTTCTCCCGCCATCAAATGCCATTTCCGATCATCCCCCATCGATCCCCTCCAATCTCCTCTTTTCATTTACCCTCAATCTTATGGCCAAAATAAACACCCAATTCCCACCATCAAATCCTCCTGCAATTCCCCTGTTTTTTTCTCAGGTAACGTAATGTTCATATTAGATGATGATTTGGATTGATTTGTATTGACTTTTCTTCTTGTTTATAGATTATTCACTTGTTTTGGACGAAATCCGACGAGTTATTGAGAATTCTTCCTCGGATTCCAATGGATTGAGGTATGTACAAGGGAATGAAAATGGTGAAAAGTTTGGGATGAATTACACTACTCAAAAAAGACTATCGTATTATGATCATCGTGATGATGGAATCGAAATCCCTTGTGGGTTTCTTAAGAAATTTCCGATCAGTGATTACGGTTAGTGTCATTGAATTCATGGATGATTTCTGTTTTTTCATGATAATTTCATAATTAACGTGTAAAATGTTCATAAACAAATCAAGATCGAGAATTTGTAAAAGCAAAATCAACATCGAACATTGCTTGAAATAGACTTCTTGCAGATAGAATCGCAATGGAAAGTTGCAACGGAGTGGTGGTGGTTTCCGCCATTTTTGGAAACCACGACAAAATCCGTCAACCTCAAGGCCTCGGATATAACACCCTGGATCACGTTTGTTTCTACATGTTTGTCGATAATGTCACAATCAAACAACTCTACTTTCACAACTTGCTCTCGAGAAAAACAAAGGAAAACAGGATCGGAGTATGGAGAATTGTAGAAGTTTCCAGTGAAGAACTGTACGAAAATCCAGCCATGAATGGTGTAATCCCGAAATACTTGGTTCATAGACTTTTTCCAAATTCGAAATACAGCATCTGGGTTGATGCGAAAATGCAATTGGTGGTTGATCCGTTATTATTGCTTCATTCACTTGTAATCATGGAAGATGTAGACATGGCAATTTCTAAACATCCTTTCTATGTGCATACTATGGAAGAAGCCATGGCGACTGCAAGGTGGAAAAAATGGTGGGATGTTGATTCTTTGAAGATTCAAATTGAAACGTATTGTGAAAACGGCTTGCAACCATGGTCATCTGAAAAACATCCATACACTTCAGGTGAATTAATTAGCAGATTGTTGATATGTTTTTTTAATAAGTTAGGTAAGGCTCACTCTTACTCAATCAAATGATTTCGGTTTTATATTACTTAATGAGTCTTTTAACAAGTTGAATCTAACTTAATCATACTTTAATTCATCCGACACAATCAACAATTATCAAATTTACTTTGATATTGTAATTATTTTCAAAGTTGTGAATCATGATAAACGTATTAGGTTAATAAAACATTGAAAACCATGGTTCCAAAAATTGATTTTCACGTAAAAATTATGGTTGCGTGACGGATTTGTTATGTGTCGTTATTATTGAAATATGATTAGATATATGGGGATTAGTTGGTTGATAAGATATAAGGATATAGGATACCTAAAAAAGTGTACATAGTACAATATGATGAAACAGACATGCATTAAATGACGAGGTGAAAGGTTGTGTTAACTTGAAAGTCACTTCTATATGATTAGACTTTAGTATATTAAGTAATGTAAATTCTTTGTAAAGAATATAATACTCAAAGAATTTCTTTTTTATGATTATTATTCTTTATCAAGATATACATATGACAGACACAATGAATTACTTTGTCATTGTGTATGTATGAAATTTTGTTTGATTTTTATAACTTGATTAATAAAATGAGATTTGATACAACCAACGTAATTACACTTAATTTGCTGCTAAAAATTCCATAATTTTGGGAATCTAAAATTGATTAAAAAATGATTTTATCATATAATTGATAAATAACTCGGATATTTAGACATATATATAGGTAAGAAGTATGTTTCGGTATACAAATTAATACAAATAACTATTGTTTTTTAAATATGCACAAATAGGTATGACAAATTGAGAAGGTCGTTGAAGCTTCTACATAAAGGTCCCACTCCAACACAGAAAAAGTATCGTTTTTTTAATCTATCACACGAATATTTTGTGTACAATTCGCTTTATTTTTATGTAAATATATATAATAGTATTAGGTCTTTTTTTTTTTTTTTTTCTTTTACGTACTCTGTCACTTTATGCATTATAGTGTAGTAAATGCATGGCCCTATCCAACACGTCTCTTAAATTTCAACAAGGGTATATAAATCGGTTAAACTAGATTATTGTTTATAATATGTATTTTATAATATCTGTTTAACAAAATCATTGAGATGTGGTTTGATCTTTTAGTATATAATTACCTGGAATGATGGTTATTTTTATTACTTGACAGATGTTCCAGATAGTGCTATTATCTTAAGGAAGCATGGTGTGAGAAACAATTTATTTTCATGTCTTTTATTCAATGAGTTAGAAGCATTTAACCCAAGGGATCAACTAGCTTTTGCGTTTGTGAGAGACCAAATGAACCCAAAGATGAAGATCAACATGTTTGATGTGGAAGTATTCGAACATGTGGCATCCGAGTATAGGCACAGTATTAAACGTGGGCCTGATGTGATCCAATCGATTAGAACCAAGAGGGCTAACCTTGGTTTGCTTGCTAATGGTGGTATTCGAACCAAATGTGATAACTACTTCGAAAAAATGTGGGATGAATGATTTCAAGTCGACTAATGTCATGATTTGTGATTTGTTCTTGAAATGTTCATAACTTTTATCTATTTGTAGGATATATATATATATATATATATATATATATATATATATATATATATATATATATATATATATATATAGGGGAGGGTTCATGCGAAAATGCAAATAATTTGCGAAAACGCGAAAACAAGAAAACCATATGATATTATGTTACCTCAACATTATATTTTAGAAAATAATTCATCCAAACTTTGAAATACATGATGATAATCGATGATAGATGATAGACTATTTCATATTAGCAAAGTATGATTTTTAACATTTTTATTATGAAAACATGAATTTAAAAATGATTAAGGACGTGAAAAAAATATAATTATAAAAACCGTCTTTAAATCTATATTATCATAACACCATCTAATGTAAACTTACTATCTTTAATTTATTGCTAATAAAATTATTTTTTTATAGTACATGTATCTAATTTTCATAAGATAAAAGCTGTTTTCGCGTTTTCGCAGGATATTTATATTTTCGCATGAACTTACTTCTATATATATATATATATATATATATATATATATATATATATATATATATATATATATATTAGCCGTTTACCCGCAGCAAGCGACGAGTGTAAATAGTTTTTCAAAAATTACTTTGTAGAAGAAATTAGTTTTTTTGTGCAAATAATTTACTAAATCTAAACAATGATCAATAAAAGTTATGATAACATTATACGAAATTAGTAAAAATAAAAATGAAAAGTTCAGATTTTTTACAAATTTGTAGTAAAAGAAGAAGACGTATTTGGTAATAAGATGGATGTAACAAAAATAATAAGTGGTAAATAAAAAAATTTAAAAATGTTAATTAAGTCAAGTATAACCTATTAATTGTTATTATTTATGTTCCAGATTTACAATTACTTTTGACTTTTCAAGCCTTTAATTTTCAATTTTGACCTTCAATATTTTTATTTCTGTTATATATTACTCGATGAAACTTATAAAAATGAAAAAACATTTAAAACACAATCCATTCATATATTTTTCATCAAATATTATAAATAAAAAAACAAACATATTTAAGATTAAAGTTGAACAATAAAGACTTTTAAAATCAAAAGTTGACAACACATAAGAGACAAATATAGTATTTTTAAGGAGGGGGGACTCAAAGCCAACGAATGAAAATGTTCGGGATTGAACCGAAAAAAGATTTTTGTTTTTGGAAAAAACTCAAAGCCAACCAACGAAAATGTTCGGGATTGAACCGAAAAAGAAATTCCTTCAATTCAAAATTTATTAATATTCATGGAAATGACAATTTTGTTCAAAGAGTTCCTTCTTGCAAATGTTAAATTGAAACTTCCATGTCTTCCAATAATCATCACATTATCATTACAACAGTAAAGGAGAATGTTAATCAAATTTTGAATATTTCCACTTCAAATACCTTTGGTACCAGACATCAAAAAAATTGAAGATGCAAGTAGTACACCCCCTTAAGCCTCTTACATTAATAAAATCCAAAATTTTGCTACCATCCATATCCGAAAGACCATAAAATTTTAAAAATGCATTATCCCTTCCTCTCGAACCAATCGCAAATGTCAATAAAAAAAAAAAAAAAAAAAAAAAAAAAAAAAAAAAAAAAAAACCAATATGCCAAATCCTATAATCATCAAAATACAATTTGTTGTTTTTATTGCACTATTTTTTAATAAAAAAATTTAAAACCATTCTACTCTACCCATGAGCTATCCATAATCTTGATGGATACTTCTAACAAAAATAACCCTGTTATTTTTGACAAACTCCAAAAAAGACCATTTTGCCCTCTATCCATTTTTTATACTAAAACATCCAACCTCCTTTAAAAATCCCTCTGTATCAATCCATAACCATAAATCCAAGAATAAACCTGCATCTTTAATAATAACCAAAAAATGACCATTTTTCCTTTTAGAAAGATCTTAATCAATTTTTAGTTGTTTATCACAAATTTAACTTCATGAATGATAAAATCCTCAAAGTATAAAGATTTTAAAGGTAAAGAATTTACTTGTTGTTGTACTTCTATAAAGATCCCAAGTTTTTTTTTTACAAATCAGTCTACCTAAAGCTTCGCATTACGAAAACTAATCATCATTGCATTACTAACAAATACCTTAAACATAAATTTACAAAAAGAAAAAAAAGAATAAGTTAGTGTTTTGACATTAATACCTTCCATCTTAAAACAAAACTGATAATTAGGAAAAGAATGACCAAAAAGATCCTGCTTCCATTTTATATCTTTTCATAATATGATCTGAAAGAAAAATGTACTTTTAAGTTGAAATTTAGGGCTTGCAATCGTAGGCTTTCTCCTCTCTCATGTCTGAAAAAAATATCAAGATTGAGAGTGAAACAAAACTAAAATCCATATAAAATGTTCACAAAAAAAAACTTTTTGGGATTACCTGATGATGCAAAGGTGTTTATGTAAAAACAAATAGAATAGAGATATTCATTTCCTGATGCTATTCCTAATTTTATCCTACAACAATAGAAACCTGAAAATCAAAAAGTAACAAAGAGAAGTCACATTTTATCATTAAGAAAAAAGACTGATCTGGATCTAGGTTTCAGCAGAAGGGAAAAAAAAAAACTGAGCCATAATAGGTTTTAACGCCTGAATTGTATTCCTATAGCTTGTTGTGCTCCACTTTCATATAAACGGTAATGATTATTCAATATAGAACTCAATGTTAGCACTTCAAGGTTATCAGTTCACATAACAAATGAAATTTAATTTAACAACTTACCTGTCCCAAACCCATTGTGACGCTACAAGACTAACATGGCACATGCACAATGTTTTTATTGGCTGCAATGTGAACAACTTCCAATACTTGTTCAACTCTTCACACTCGCAAAAAAGCACTCTTTTAAAACAGAGAATATCTAAAACAAAATAAAAGAATAATTTTTAATTGCTTTTATTGTACTAATCGTTGTTCCTCATCCTTGTCAGGACATACTTATGAATGTTTCTTTTGTTCAGAAAAATAATCATAACTTTTGTATAGAGGAATCAAACAAATTTGTGAACCAAATGATGAAAATATATATATCTATACTTTCAACTTCTGAACATTCACACATCACACACGAAGCAGGAGATGAAAGAATAAGAACTTTAGGCAGCCATCTTGCTTCATGATCTTCATCTATAAAGTGGAAATAGACCAAAATTAGTATTGAAGAAGCACAATTTCGAAAAAAATAAAAATAAAAACAGAAAAGAGAAACCTACTCGCGGTTAGACTGAATTGAAGAAGAACATATTGGTGTATGAGTCAATAAAAAAAAGTCTTACCATACCTTGCTAAATTTTAAACCTTGCCCTCATAAGAAAGATTCCATAGTCAAAATTCCAACATGTTAGACTGAATTGATAATATCCAATATTTTGTTCTTATGTTGAAAGCCCCACAAACTTCCATCATTTACCATATAACATCCGGAATTCCAGGTATCCTATTTTAATTAATTATTTTGTGTCAAGGAGAGGAACTCGACGTGTTGGCGCTTAAACTCGTCGAGTAGGATCGCGATTGCTGACCGGATTTAATGAATGGACTCGACGAGTCAGCGCTGTGGACAGAAACCCTAAATCTTTGGGCTTGTGCCCTATTTAAGGGACCTTATGGCCCTCATTTGCGGTCACCTTCACCATTGAGAGCACCAGAGCACATGAGAGCGTTGTGAGAGAGAGAGAGAAGAAGCTGTTTTCATCATTTTAAGTGTGATTTTGCAAGAAAGAAGGAAGGAGGGCAAGCTAGGGAGATTGAGGAGCTCAGATCTACCACCATTTGATCAGAAGAGACTACTAGAAGTATACATCTATGCTCAATCTCGAGTTAATGGTGATCTACTTGAATCTAGGGTTTTCTTACTCCTTTTTTAGCTTGGATTCAAAGCATAAGAGGTCCCAAGGTGGAATACTTCTTAGATCTGGACCTTGAGAGGTCCAGAGAGTCCCAACCATGCTACTTTATGCTGTTCCATTGTAGATATAAACCTAGGTTGCCATTTTAGAAGCTATTTCACCAAAAGAAGCATTATAGATGTTGCATGAGTGTAAATATTGGACCTTTACATGATTATTGAGTATGGTAGGGTCATATCTATAGGTTAGAGAAACAGATTTGACCTCAGAAGGTCATTTGAGTGTTGCCATGGAAGGAACTCGCCGAGTCCATAAGGGAACTCAACAAGTCGAGTCAGGGTTGCCTCGCGATTCGTGACCAGTGGTAACGCGTCGAGTGGAAGTTTCACTCGATAAGTCGAGTGAGACCTTAGAAGGATACAGACGACACGCTTGGACTCACCGGGTTACCCATGTGCACTCGACAAGTCTGGTCAAAGTTTGACTGTTGACTAAAGTTGACTTCAGTTGACCTTGGAGTTTTGGTCAAGCTGATTCAAGAGAGGTCAGAGAGGGGTAGAATGGTCTTCTACCCATTATTAGATATGAAAACATGAGAAGATTTTGATTTGAGATGTTATTCTGTTGATAGGAGGAGACTAGGTCGGGGTACTCGAGTACGAGAGTTTATCCAACTTCATACGAGGTGAGTATTCTCACTATACTTTACCTGGAGTGGTAATTAGTGTTATGTGACAGAGTAATTTGTATGCTATTTATATGTTGTGATTTTTATGTGATATGTGCCATGTATGACTTAGAATTTATAGAGATAGGACCGGAAGGTCCATAGAGTTAGGACCAGAGGGTCCACAAAGTTAGAACCAGAGGGTCCACAGAGTTATGGGATTGGAGGGTCCCACTGAGATACATTAACTAGGGGGTCAAACAGTGTTATAGCCTCGAGTGGCTAATATGTGTTGTATGTGGTATTTTGGGGAACTCACTAAGCATTTATGCTTATAATGTTTTGTGTTATGTGTTGCAGGTACTAGCGAGGATCGAGGGAAGATGCCGGCATGATCCGTACACACTGACAGAGGATTGTATTTTGTGATCTTGGGATATGTTTTATTGTGATGATATTTGACAAACATGAGATTTGAAAATATTGTATGAGTTTTATGTTGTTTAAAAAATGAAAAATTGTTTTAAATTATCACATCGTTACATACCCTCTCCCCATGGCAATCTATCCAGTTAAGATGGTGACTAACCTGTGATGGTACTTGAAAACTTTATGTGATGGTAATTGAAAACTTTAAGTATGACAAATAATAGATCTATTTCCTTATAAAAGGTTTGTATCTTTAGGTGCCATGGGTCAGCTGCCAAATATAAAATGATTTTGATTATGTTATCAACATAATTTATTTGTTATATAAAACATTATCTTTGATAAAAAGAAAAAATTTAAAAGTTATCCACCAAGGAGCAAATCATAGCAGTATCTCCTTGACTCATGACATACCATCCACTAAAGCTCTTCAAAAACCAACATGAACTTAATTTAATCTCCACTTTAGTTAGATATAGTAATTTTTTTCTTTTACCCCTGTTTTCAACCTACAGTGAAGTAAATTGCATAAAAACAACAAATCTAGCTCTTCTTAAGTCATTATGCCATAAAAATCAAAACTTAGTGTCAAAAACCAAATAAAATACAACTATCTACAACACTAACCGGTTGATAACCAAAGATAATACAAAAATCTAAAACACCATAGGGCATAAGGATGAGCCTTTAATAGGGTACTCAGATGAAAAGAATGAAAAGGAAGAAGATGAGAAAGGAACAAAGCCTAAAAGAGAGAAAAAAAAAACTTTCATATCTTAAAAAATTATCAGCCAAAATATGAATTACCTAGATGAGAGAAGGAAGAAGTTGGTGGTGATGTCTAGATTTTCCCTAACCATTTGTTCAAACAAAAAAAACATACAGAAGAATATGTCAGGTGTAATAATTTTTTATGTTTAGAAACGAAAACCATGGGGTTCAAGGTCAAGGCATAATCACAAAACATACACACATTAACAAAAAATAGAAACATATAACATGGAATAGGGAAAAATCTACATAAAAGAAGTGAAGCCCTTAAAGATCTTCCCTCACCATCTTTTCAAGCTTGTTCCTCAAGCTCTTTTCTTTGTTTCTCACCCCACATCAGAAGCATTGAATATGTTTTCGACATGAGAATAAAAATTGAAAAGGATTAGGGCTTGATTCATGGTGGGAACATTACTTTGGAGGTGTAGGTACGGGTGAAACTATGAACATAAAAAAATCAAAAACCAGTCAAAATATCAAAACAAACCTAAAACCATAAGTAAAGTCTTCTTCATTCCATCGTTCCAGCTTCTATTTCCATGCTCGGTTCAAAACCTAATAAGACATTATTTTAGTATTTTATGAAATTTTTATGAATGAATAAAGCATGATGGAAAAAAAACTAACAAAAAAGGGAAGTTGGATAAGATATCAAAAAAACTTCAAGAAACACGCATATATACATATTAAGTCGGATCTACATCAAAATCAAAGATTTATGCAACTAAACAAAAAAGGAAAACTTTAAATGGCAAAGGAGAGAATAATTACCTTCTCTATAGATCGCATACCCAGAAATAAAAAATATATACATAAAATAAAGATGAAAACTAAGAGGGTTAGTGAAATGTTAGAGCATTTGACTAAATATATTACCTATATGTTGGTGAAGACGAATATGGAAAGAGATGCAGAAGCAAAACTGAAATCAGATGACCTCAGAATCAAAGGAATATGAATATAACCAAAAAAGAGAGAAGGTTGTGGTGGTCTGACATCATTTCCATTGAAAATCATTTAGGGAAAGATGGAGATGGATAAAAATAGTATCTTTAGAAATTGGGGAGAGTGTTTTAGGGCTAAGGTTCATATATTAATTGATCAAGATCTAAGGTTCATAAAAAATCTTACTATCATTTGAAGAGCATCATCAAGAGGTTTGTTCAACATGTATTTTGGGGGATCAAACGAGTTTCTATGATGGTGGAAGTGGATTATACGGAACCAAAGAGCGATTGATGATATTCTTACCATTGAAAACACCACCATAATTTTTAGAGTGGTCTTACCTAGAACTGATGGCTTCAGTGGTCGTGGAAGACAAAGAAGATGAGTCTAGGACAGTTGTAATGTATCAAGATTTACTGGTGGAGAAGGCAGACTAGGGTAAATAGTAGCCGATGTATGTTTCCTACATATCAATGGTATCTTAATTAATATGAAATTGAAGATCGGTCTGGGCTAATGTTATATAACGTGTATTCCCTCCTCTTGACTGATTCAGTTGGTGCCGAACATTACGGAATACTAATTCATCTTTGAATGATTCTCTCATATTTTAAGTAAAAAATTCGGAGATGGTCATTTGAATTAGTCTTCATTAAATGACCCATCCTTATCCTTATCCTTAGCCTTGACTTATCTATTTGTTGACCATTCGATGCATAAAGTTATTGTACAAATTGCATAAAGAGTTATACCTCTTAATATTCAACATTTTGGGGTAAATGCTTATTAAGTTGTGTATATATATATATATATATATATATATATATATATATATATATATATATATATATATATATATATTAGGTAGGTTTTGAGGGCCATGATAATCACGGCCCACGAGGGATGATTTTAGTAAGACAAAAATTATGAATAGCATTGAGCATCTATGAAGATGATTTGGGCATTTCTTTTTGGCGTTCAAATCCAAAGATGTTCTAGAAGTATCAATACCTCCTATAGGATGCTATAATAAAAAAAATGAATGTAAAATGATATAATATACAAACAAATGAAAGTAAACGTGTGTTTTTAGTACAAGAAATATAACAAAAGGTTCACGAATTAGAATATTACCTTGTAACCGTAACTGAGAAAGAAAAATGAAAATTATCATAAAGCTACAATTTTCAAGAAATATATTAAGAACAATGCATAAATTTGTTTCCTATCTTTACTCTTATTTTTTGTTTGGTTTTATTTTCTAACATTCAATATGACATATAAACAACCTTTGATGTATTTATATGAAACTCATGCAGGTATGTAAGGTGCAGTAGGAAAAAAGTTAATCTAGCAAACATTTCCTATTAAATATATGAACATAATAAATTCAAAAAAGTAAATGGACTGTATAATATTTTATATCACTTTTGTGTTAAAATATAAGAGCATATATGAATAAAATATTAGACCGTAAAAATTACATTTATTTTTCCTTTTTCGTACAAACATGAGAAAAAGCAGGAATTTCAAATGTTTTATAAGAGTATCATGTAAATATTTTCTAATTAAAGAAGGTTCTTACGTACTTAATCTTTTGTGATTCTCATTTTAAATCAAGGAACCATTTTAAATCATACAACCAATAAACTATTATTTTTTAAAATTTTAGATCTTATTATTTATCAAAAAAAGATCTAAAAATATATAAACTTAGAACTTTTTATCTTCTTTCCAATGATATCAAATTTGATAAAAGAAATTTCTTTTTTTATATGTTTAGATTCATATTGTGAATCTACACTATAAATCATTAACTTTTGTTTATATTCACTGTATGAATCTGCACAAATTCACAGTGTGAATCTGCACAGATTCATAATGTGAATCTGCATAAATTTAACAACACAGAATTCATAGTAGGGTGAATCTCCATAGATTCATAATGTGAATTTAAACAAATTTACAGTGTGAATATGAACATATCATTTTTTTTTAACAAATTTGATATTAATGGATAAAGGATAAAAAATTATGAATTTCTATATATATATATATATATATATATATATATATATATATATATATATATATATATATATATATATATATATATATGTTAGAACTTAGTTTTATCAGGATCGTTAGATTCTATGCTAGCAAACAATTATGAACGTAAATATGAACACGAATATGACTTTGAATTATGTCGTATGATTAATATTTCAACACCTCAGAAGAGCTCGACTAAGAACTTCGACTGTAGAGGCGTTTAGGGTTACGGAGAATGAACGTAATAAAACTAGTAAAAAACTATATTGCATGCATATTTATAGTATAACCCTACTAGATAATAAAGGATGGACTGGCCCACTCCGGATACAAAACATAAAGCCCATGACGCAACACAATTAAGCTCTACAATCTCCCCCTTTGCGTCAATGGAACCGAAAGCTCACTTCGGTTGAGCAGCAGAAGACTTCTTTACAGTTTTAAACAGCTTCGGAATGATAGCCAAAAGATGATGATGGTACGTTATGTACCACCGAAGCATGTCTGTGAAGTTCTTCTTGTTTGCTTCTGAGTTATTCTTGCACCAATGAATAATGTTGATGATGTGTTCCAAGCAGTCCGTTGAAAATAAATTTTTATCGACAAGGGCGAACAAAAATCTATGACCTTCGCCTTTAGTAAACATCTTAGTGAGATGTTTTGAATCAATTTTGCCTATATTCATTTTATTTACATCTCCTGGTTTTGGTATTGACTTGATAGTTAATTTCTTCTTCATCACTTTCGCTATCTCCTGATCCATGCCCGCAACCTCATAGACATAAGAAACCAACATTCTCATCAAGTGCTCCAATATTGGTTCATATTCCCCCAAATTGGTGAGCAGAATTTTAAACAAAAGAATCCAATCATGAGGATTTAGATTTGGAAGAGCTGCTAGAGAAATCATTGACACCGAATTTGCAGACCCTCGAGTGATTTTAAAATTGACATTCACAAATTTCCTAATAGGTGTCGGTTTCAATACCTTGACAGTTATTATTTTCTATGCGCTCCATGTCAGGTACTGAGGTTGCCCATAATTCAAATAAAAATCAATAAGCTCTATGTCGACCTTTGGATGAGGGAAAGGAGCCTTGGCAGTCCAATTAAAACAATGAAACGTGAATGCCTTTCTTGTTATCGGCATATCGAACTGCGAGTCCTTGGAATTGTCACAATCGAAAGAAGCAACAGGTTCTAACCAATAAACACTTGGAAAATCTATAGCTTGATTGATTAATGTCTCTTTCGTCCATAAGGGAAACAAGGCCTTTTTATAGTTCAAGGCTTCTTCTTCTTCCTTGTTTCTCCTCTCCCTCTCCTCTGCTTCCCTTGCAACCTTCAAATTTTCATCCAACTCTCTGTCTCGTTTCTTTCTTTTGATAACTTCAACAATAGTTTCTTCAATGTCATCATCACTATCATCTTTAATATCTTTTTTCTTGGCTTGAGAACCAGAACCTGAAGCTACATTATCCTTCAATTCGGTTGTAACATTAACCTTCAGATGAGAAAGATCAACCTTCGGTTGAACACCCTCTCCCCCTTGTTTTGGAGCAATAAACTTCTCCGAAACACCTTTCATCTCATGTAACAATGCAAGGTCAGGAAGAAGTTTGGTTGTGAGATGATTCCGAATGGTCAAGGTTGGGATGGGATCATGAGCACCAAGGATGTTGGTGAGCATATCCTTTACATCCCCCGCACAACTACGAAACACTGCTCTCTCTCCATCTTCAACAAAGAAATTTCCTTTTCAGCGTGAGCGAGTTGAACCTTCTGAAATTCAATTGTGGAGGCTTGGCGAACAATTTCTTCTTTCAAGGCACTCTCTTTTGCAATATCAGCATGAAGTGAGTCCAGTCGAGAAGACACTGAACTAATAAGAGAAGTGTTTTCTGCTTGGATGGAGGAACGAACAACTTCAAATTTGGTTTGTTCTTCCTGAAGAAACTTGGAAAGAGAATCCACAGAGGCTTGCATCTTGGCTGCATTTGTATCGGCATGCCCTTTAACAGAATCCAGAAAAATCTGAGTAGTATTAACAATGCCTGCAACATCAGCAGAGGCCTTTCGACAGGTAGAAGCAGATTCATTAACTGCCTTGGTTGATTTGTCAATAGATTCGGTGTATTGCACAATGGCAGTTTCCACAAAAGGTTTCAGCACAACACCACTATAAGCCTTGTTATCAGCAAGCAATTTATCCAACTTCTCATTAATACTCTCCAAGTGTTGGCTAGTGATTGGAGCATCATCATCCTCATTAGTAGGAAGCCTATAAGGACTGAAGTATGTAGAGTCATACTCATCATTAGCACCACCGAGAGTGGCACCAGAATCGGTTGAATGTGTAGGTGAAAGAGGTTTAGTAATCACAAGAGGTTCGGTTTCAGTAGGTGCCCCCGTATCAGATACGTTGACCCTTATTGTCGGTTCAGGAAGAGTAGTGGTGGTGGATTGGGAAATTATAGGAGGTGGTAAGGTAGTTGTAGACATAGAAATGGAAGGAACTGGTGGTGGTGGTGGAAAAAAGGTTGTTGTTTGTGATGTGGTAACAACCGAAACTGGAACTTTCTGTTTCGGTGATGGAGGTGGGGTTTGAAGTTTGTGATGAGGAGATTCGGTTGGAGTGGAAGATCGTGGAGGAGTATTGCCTCTTGGTGATTCTTGATGAGTTTCCTCTTCTTCATCATCATCTTGATTTTTAGAGCTAGGAGGAGTAGGATTCTTTGATCTTTTCGCCATCTTTTTAATTTTCTTTGGCTTAAAAGAAGCCCCTTTCTCTAACTTGCGCTTCTTCGACTTAGAAGGCTTAGATTGATCCTCCTTCGTTGTCTCCTTCTTGAGTGTAACCCTTTTCCCTCGATTGCCAGGCTTGTCTACTGCGTCCAGGGCAACCTGTTGTTCCGGAGATAGGACTCTCGGTTCCTTAGGAGGAAGTTCACGATAATCATCCATAACTTGACTCTCGGCTATGACACAGCGATACATGGACTCAGGAATAGATCCATAGTGAGGGAAATTTGTTGGATCAGAAATAATGATCTTCTTGGTGTGAAACGTTGCAATGGACGCAACTAGGGCATCTTTCATCACCGGAATAGCCAAAGTGTCGATAGCCCTTCTTGTGATAAGAGTCTAGAACCTTCCAAAAGAAACTTCTGAATGCCGAGTAGAAGTATTGAGGTTGTGCACCACTAGAGCCCAGATAATGGACCCATAATCAAGATTGAGACCATTGTAAATACCATAGAGAAGGGTCAGAAAACCCTTGTTGGTGCCATCAGATCCAGCACTCCGCTCCGCCTAACTCTTGATAAGAAGAGTAAGTAATCCATTCCACTGAGATGGTAGACACGAATTCTTGACCTTTGTAATGGTGGTTAGCACATTCGTATAACCCATCTCATAAAGCATTGAGAACAGCTGCGTAGTGGTGATGAAGTCGGGTGAGATGATTGAGGAATCCACAACAAGATACAATAACGAACAAAACCTTCATTTGGAAATAGAGGCCTTTTTGGAATGGATTTAAAAGTAGATGCCTTCTTTGTTCTTGTCATATGTTGCAGTAGAGTAAACTTGGTACAAGAGTGACATTGGAACAGCTTCAACGTGGGTTAGGGCTAGAACTAACGAGGAATACTTCAAATACTCAACTACGTGCAACATATATGAATCATACAAGAAGGGGTTGATTTCGATGATCATATTCTGATTTGGCTTAATAGATAGAAATGCGGACAAAGCAGTATGATCATGAGTGGATGAAGAAGTCGTCATTGTTGATCGAAGAAGGAAGATGAACCGTTTGAATTCGCCTTTTAAGTTAACAAACTTTGTTGCTGGTAGAAGACAAAAAAATCATCGAAAACCTTTATATACCGTTGCCATGAGAGAGAAAAATCATGACGATAATGACGTGCTCACGAAAACATCGCCTGAAAAAGCGCGGTGTGATAGGTTGATTACTCGTAGGTATGCGTCAGCACGCGTACGTATAGAGACCCTTCAAATTCACACGCCCAAATGTTTATCCTCAATCAGCATTCGAAATTTACTTTGCCACAAGAACTAGAATTTCCCTTGTTTCGCTAAAGGACAAATAAAACTCAAACATACCATCACCAGAATATTGGAAAATTAAAAGTTTTCGTGCAATAGAGTGACAAAAGATAAAGAAATAAAGCAAATGTATATGGGTTGTGAGTGATGTCTTATTAGCAGTCAGAAAGCAGGTGATTCCAGGCAAGAATCGCTTCCTTCAAAGTCAAGATAGACTTGAAGTGCTTGTGTGGTTTCCCGAGAATACGATCAATTGTTTGTAAAGAAACATTGAAAAGCTTCTTTTTAAGTCATAGGCTTAAAGTGGCTTATCTTCAACCGAACATCGATTCTTAATGTAAGACCGAGCATTGGAAGAAGTACTTGTGAGACCGATGTGGTCTGTTGAACAAGTAGGTAGGATATATTTTATAATGACAAAAGAATTTATAGGAATCTCAAAAACAAAAATAAATTGGATCTTTATAGGATGAAAAGCCTTGGTGTTAGACAAATTCATAAAAGATCTTGCAAAGCAAAAGAGATTTCAGTAGGTAACCAGTAAGATCTTGAATATAATAATTCACCGTCAATTCATTATAGGTGTTGAATTTTGGTTTTGACTCAGCACGTGGTATACGTATCTAAGATCATAAACATATAATGGATGTAACCATAAACCTCAGTGGTAATAACCGAGAGTCTCAAGGGTTACAGTGGTGAACTGAAAGTGGATGGAGAATGGAAGGAGGATGGTGAAAGAACCGAAATTACCTTCTGCTATAAAGACATGACTAAGCAGAAAAACTCCTAACTCATATGAGAAGAGTAAGGTAGCTCTAGACTGAGTGGATAAGAACAGCCTGATTGGGAAGAAACGATAGGTATTGATCGAATCATTAAGGCCTTGCTCTAAGTCTTAGAGGCTTTGGTCAACATGCAGCAGCATGCTTCTAGGGACCCTTAACTAGTTCATAAAAGAATAATCATACATGCCCTAGCTCTGAACTCTATTGTACTGGTATACTTGGAACCTATCGAAAAGAATAAATAAACAGAGACACCACACAAACAAAACAAAAAAAACTATTTTTTTTATTTTTATTTTTGAAGTTTTCTAAAAAAATATATTTTTAGATTTTTGAAGTTTTCTGAAAAATAAAAAAAATAAAAACAACAAAAAAAAATAACAAAGATATACAAAATATACAACCGAAACCTTAGTGTTATAGAATGAAGCGAAATAGACCAAGCGTTCGGTTCATTTTGGTTGCTTTAAAATTGCAGAACTGAAATAGACTGAGCGGTCGGTTCATTTCGGTTCCCGAAAATTATGGAGCCGAAATAGACCGAGCGGTCGCTCTATTTCGCCTGTCTAATTTTAGTGCAAGATTTGAGGATTTTGTACCGATTCTGCTTCCATCATTCCCAGACCTTGTAAAATGTTATTAAAACACGCTTCAGGTAAGGCTTTGGTGAATATGTCAGCCAGTTGATCAGAGGATCGAACAAAATGCACTTCCACGTTCCCATCTTCTACATGATCCTTGATGAAATGATATCTAAGTGGAATATGCTTAGTTTTTGAATGTTGCACTTGATTGTGACAAATCCTTATTGCACTTTCTGAGTCACAATAGAGAGGAATCTTCTTCATATTTCGCCCGTAATCTCTCAGTTGACTTTCAATCCATATTACTTGAGAAGTACAAGATGTTGCAACTATGTACTCAGCTTCTGCTGTTGAAAGTGACACACAGGTTTGCTTTCTGGACTGCCAGCTAACAAGTTTTCCGTCAAGAAATTGGCATCCACCTGTAGTGCTCTTTCGGTCTAGACCACATCCTCCAAGATCAGCATCAGAAAAAGCTTGAATACAGAATCCTGATTTGGCAGGATACCAGAGACCGAGAGATGATGTTCGCTTTAGGTAATGGAAGATATTTTTCACAGCCACCATGTGAGGTTCTCTTGGATTAGCTTGAAACCTAGCACAATAACAAACAGAAAACATAATGTACGGTCTACTATCTGTTAGATATATAAGGGACCCTATCATTTAACAATAAAGAGTTATGTCAACAACAAATTTTTTTCAGAGATGGTGTTAACTTAGTGCCAAATGCCATAGGAACCTTCACTTTAGAGTCACTAGTCATGCCAAATTTGGTTAACAGGTTCTTTGTGTACGCCTCCTGGTTGATAAAGATACCTTCTGGTCCCTATCTAATATTTAAACCAAGGAAAAAATTAATTGGACCCATTGCGCTCATTTCAAATTTAGTCTCCATCAACTTTCTGAATGTAGCTGCTAAGCTAGGATTCATAGAGCTGAAGATGATATCATCCACATAAATTTGAACTATCATTAGATGTTTGCCTTCTTTCTTTCGGAAGAAGGTAGAGTCAACAGAACCTTGCTTAAATTTTTACATTTTCAAAAAACGAGTTAAGGTTTCATACCAGGCTCTTGGTGCTTGCTTTAAACCATAAATAGCTTTATCCAACACATAGCAATGATCAGGAAATTTCTCGTTCACAAACCCGGGAGGTTGCTCAACATACAATGTTTCTTCTAGTTCTCCATTCAAGAAAGCACATTTGACATCCATTTGGAAAACTTCAAAGTTATTATGGGCAGCATATGCTAGGAAGATTCTAACTAATTCCAACCTTGCTACTGGAGCCAACGTTTCCTCATAATCTATCCCTTCCTTTGGCAATATCCTTTTACCACCAACCGAGCCTTGTTGCGAATGACATTCCCCTCTTTGTCCAATTTATTTCTAAGACCCATTTCAAGCCGACCACAGAAGCATCCTTTGGTGTAGGAATGAGCCTCCAAACTCGGTTACGTTCAAACTCATGGAGCTCATCTTGCATTTCTTGAACCCAATCAGAATGATCAAGTGCAGTATTAACTGTTTTCGGTTCGATTTTGGAGATTAACGAATTAAACATACAAAATTTAACTTTAGAGAATAATGCAGTTTGTTTCGCTTTTAGTTGAGAACGAGTAAGAACTTTCTCAGAAGATTCACCAATAATTTTTTCTTTAGGATGATCCTTTGTCCATTTCACTAACGAAGGATAATTTGGGTCATAAGCCGGATCCAATTCAGTATTCACTTCCTCGTCAAATTTTGATTGATCACTCTCGCCTTCGTCAGTTGCCTTCTCTTTCTCCCCCTCGACTAGCGAAGTGTAACCCGTGGCAGCATCAGAGTTTGCATCCTTTGGGGAAGTTGGATTCTCCCCCTCAAATGTACCTTTATGAGTTGGGGACGGTATAGAATTCTCCCCCTTGAACATTGAGCCATTGGTTGGAGAGTCAGTAGAGGATTGAGTGCCTGCAAGTTTAGGAATTTCACTTTCCATTTCCTTTGCAGCATCATCGATGATCTTGTTGAGATTATCAATTTTGTTATCTGCTACTTTTGCCTCTGAGTGTGCCGCTTTCTCCGGTTCATCAAATAATCGAATGTACTCCTTAAACAAGTTGGATATAGGAACCAAGACTTGTCCTGATGAAGGAAAAATTTCCCCTAAGTGACTTTCGCTCCTTTGAACTTTCTTCATGTAATTGTCATCAAAGGTTACGTAATATGTTTCTTCAATCCGTTTGGATCATTTATTCAAAACGTTGTAAGCTTTCGAAGAGAGTGAATAACCAAGAAATATTCCCTCATCTGCTTTGACGTCAAACTTGTTTCGGTTCTCCTTTGATTTAAAGATGAAGCATCTTGAAACGAACACATGGAAAAATTTAACATTGGGATTTTGATTATTTAAGATCTCATATGGAGTGATTGAGAATCTTTTGTTAAGAAAGGACCGGTTCAGAGTGTAGCATGCGGTTGCAACTGCATCAGCCCAGAAGTATAACGGAAGAGAAGTGAAACTGAGCATGGTTCTGGCTGCCTCACATAAAGAACGGTTTCGCCTTTCAACAATCCCATTCTGTTGTGGTGTATAAGGGGCCGAAAAGTTGTGAGTTATCCCTTTATTAACCAGAAAGTCCTCAAAGTATTTATTCCTGAACTCCAGCCCATTGTCGCTCCTGATATTTCTCACCGTCTTTTTCAACTGAACTTCCACTTGGTTAATAAATGTCTTCAACTTGGAAGTTGCTTCTGATTTCCGTTTAAGAAAGAAAACCAAGGCGAAACGTGAAAAATCATCTACAATGACAAGTATGTACTTACTACCACCGATGCTTTCGATAGCCGAAGGTCCACATAAGTCAATGTGCAATAGTTCAAGAGCTTCAACAATCTTTGTATTGATTCTCGTAGGATGGCTCTTTCTTCTTTGTTTACCCATCTCACACGTTGCACATAGATGTTCCTTGTCAAACTTGAGAAGAGGGAGGCCTCGAACATGGTCACCAAGTACCAACTTATTAATGTCTTTGAAGTTCAGATGCGATAAACGTCAATGCTACAACCAGCTTTCATCTGTGTTTGCCTTTGATAGTAGACATATTGCTGGTTTTCCTCTTATTAGGTTGAGATTTAAAGGATACATCTCTCCCTTGCGTTTAGACTTTAGCAGAACCTTTTTTGAATGCTTGTCAATGATTTCAGAACCCTCATCATCAAATGATACTTTCAGACCTGTTCCTACAACTAATTGTGACATGCTGATGAGGTTATATTGCAATCCTTCCACATACACCACTTTTCGAATGGAAAAATCTCCATTGGTTATCATGACATATCCCTTGATTGTTCCATAGGAGTTATTTCCATGCTTTACACTCCCACCATCTTTTAGGGACCGAAACTCCCCCAAATCTTCCTTTCTTCCTGTCATGTGACGTGAGTAGCCACTATCTATATACCATTCATCATCGAACTACTCGTCACAAAGCACCTGCAAATTCAAGCTAATTTAGGAACCTAAAGTTTCTTGGGTCCTGGTGAGTCTTTCACAGAAAAAGGAATTACAGAGGAAATATCAACCAAAATTGTTCTTTTTACTAAATTGGTTTGATCTTTTCGTTTAATGGTATACACCTTGATTTGAGTTTTATCTTGTTTAAAGATTGGTGCGTTAGTTGGTGTGTTATTAGTTGGTTTAGGAATTTTCTTTTGAATCCTAGGGTTAGCTATCTTTATCTTATTATGGAATTCAGAATCCGATGCTAGCTTTCCCTTCCCTTTGATGTCCTTCACAGAATTTATTTTGCACTTTGAATTGGAAGAACCGAAACTAGTGTTGGGACCGAAACTCGACTTTCAGTTCTAAGAGCCGACGCGGGGACCGAAACTTGACTTTCAGTTCTGAGAGATGATGTGGGGACTGAAACTTGACTTTCGGTTTGGTATGCTAGTCTGGGAATCGAGAGCTGATGTTCGGTTCGGACATTTAGAGTAGTAGGAATTTGGACTGAAAGTTTCTTTTCCTTCCAGTTTTTCCTTTCCCTTATCCGTTGACACTTTCTTAAGAGCTACGTAGTAGGGTTTTTGAGATTCCCAGTGATGTTTTTGCTCATTCATGTTCTTTGCATATCTTTGATTTCTTAAGCATTTCTGTTCTGCTAACTCCTTCTGTGATTTGTGGATATTGAAGGTAGCCTTTAGCTTCTGCTTTTGATTTTCGGTTGTATTTGTTTGAACATATGGTTCTGTCATCGGTTCTTCAGGTATTTATTTAGTTCCACTTGTGTTTGGTTTGTCGAAACTTGAGGGTTTGTTGATGGGTTCAACAACATATCTTCCTTTAACCCTCCATGAAGTTTGCTCAGACAAGCCTACGGTTTCATCTACATTGTCAATAGGGGTAGACCAGAAGTAATCGTCGCACCCTTCAGCATTGTCTTTTTCTACCAGGACTCTTAATTCTGTCGTTTGTCTTGTAGTGACCCCTGTAACTGCATAGACCTGATTTGGGATAGTCTGAACCTTTTGATAAACCATAGCTTTTTCCTTGAGTTTTTGTTGCTTGTCATTTTACATGCGAGCAAATTCAACCGAGTTTTCTGAAATGAGGGGTTTCTCATTCTCGGTTTCGTTCTTCATAAACATAGAGCAATCAACAACGTCTTCTACCGAGATTTCACTCATCTCACTTTCCTCATCAAATTCAGACGTATTATCTAAGTTCATTTTATTTTCTGAAGTTAATTTAGCATTGGACAGGTCAAATGATTGAATAATGTCTGACTTTGTTTTCAACCTATCATTTTCATCTAAAATATCTTTTATCATACATTTGTGTTCCTTAGAACCAATGAAGGTTTCTATTTTGTTCAGTCCAATTTTGTAAGACACGAATGTCTCTTCTGATGACACTACTGATTCACATTTTGCTATGATCTCATCCTCCTTAAATTCAAGGAAGGGTAAAATCATCTTATGAATTTTCTTTCCTATCTCATAGCTTAAATATAATTGAGCAATATTAGTGTATAAAGGCCTAGCAATTAAACAAAAAACATTCCTTTGTTTTAAAAACTTCAAATTGTCTCTTTGCAAATAAATACTTTCATCCCCAGTCCTAATTAACTCTGCCTCTTTCAGCTTAATCCACATCCTTCTCTCCTCACTCTTTGAAGACACCCTGCTGAGTTGGTCAGTTAGGTTAGAATTCGCTAAGCGAGTTTAGATGAGACTAACACTTAAGTTAGAATATTTATATTTTAATTCATTTAATTCTTCTTCATAATCTGTTAATGGAACTTTAAGTGATTCAATGATGGATTATACCTTTTTGATCAAACGATCGCAGTCGTTGATCTTCTCACTGACAGGCTTAGCCGTAAAGCACTTATTTTCAGTTAGGTTTGGTTCCTCGTCTGCACTTTCGGTTGATAAACCAACTGTGACAATTAATCACTTTCCAGCCGAACCTAATTCCTTTGCCACACAAGCCTTTCCATGAGTGGGCTTTCTCACTTCTTAATCTTCGGAGTCAATTGACCAAACTTCAACGCCACCGAACTCATCTTCATCTGCATTCTCCTGCACAATCAAGGCATTCATTAAACTATTAGTTGCCTTATTTTTCTTGATCTCTTCCAACTTGCGCATATAATACGCCTCGTTATCTTCACCATCTCTTTTCTCAGCCATTTTTCTCAGCATGCAATCTTTGGAGAAATGGTTCTTGTCGTGACAGTAATTGCAATCGAACCCAGAGTCCCCTGCAAGCTTGCTCTCCTTCTTGTCTTTATCCTTTTGAGAAGAAATTTTCGCTTCATCCTTCACCTTCTCTAAACTATAACTTCCTTGCCAGTTTCAGTTTTTGTTGACAGGAAATTTTCTTCACTTGTGAGATCACATTCTGATCTGTCAGACTCTTCTTCTTCTTCTTCTTCTTCTGCAATGCATTTTCCGTTTGAGACGAGTGCCAGGGATCCCATACCAGAAACTACCTTTGCTTCTTTTGTTACAACACTCTCATGGGACTTAAGTATTCCCACAAGTTTCGCTAGTAAGTAAGACTTAAACTGTTCGTGGGCTTTCACGGTTGAAACTACAGCCATCCATTCCGGTCTCAGTCCATTCATAAAGGTTACCTTCTGCTCGATCAACTTTCTTTCAATTCCATGTTTGATCATCTTACTTAGGAAATGATTGAGCCGATATAAAGTTTGATTGAGTTTCTCCTCCGGTTTCTGTTCAAAAGCTCCAAATTCTGACAGCAACAAGTTTTGAATGGAGTGTTCTAGATCTTCATCAATCGAATAAAGTTCCTTCAACCTATCCTAGATTTCTTTGGCAGTCGTGCATGAATCGACCAACCGAAAAGTATCAGATTGTAAGGCAAATCTGATCATTCTCATAGCCTTCACATTACACAACAACTTATCTTTCTCGTCATGTGGCATCTTATTTTCATCCGCCACCAGCTTGTTGTATTCCTTTTGAGTCTTAACAGTTGTGTTTGTTCCTGAGTGAACAAACGGCCCAAGTGTGATAGCCTCACAGATGAGATAGCCATTATCTTCTGATCCAACCACGTAGTCTTCAAAGTGATGTGCCCAAACTTCATAGTCTTGAGTGTAAAGAATGGGTATTCTAGTTGTAGATCCAATGTGGTTTGAGATGTTCATGGGATTTATTTGCGAATCTTTGTGAGACATGGTGAGCTCCTAGAATCAAACCTGTAAACTTTAGATTAGGGTTTTATCTGAAACAGAGTTGTCACTAATATGAAGAAGACGGCTTCTATTCATATGATAAAAGCGGAAACCCTAAAGAATTCTGAATATAGAAGGAATGTGTAATGATTACACAGTCTCCTGTTTTGATACTAATTGTTAGAACTTAGTTCAATCATGATCGTTAGATTCTATGCTAGCAAACAATTATGAACGTAAATATGAATACAAATATGACTTTAGATATGTCGTATGATTAATACTTCAACACCTCAGAAGAGCTGGACTAAGAACTTCGATTATAGAGGCGTTTAGGGTTATAGAGAATGAACATAATAAAACTCGTAAAAACTATAATACATACATGCATGCATATTTATAGTATAACCCTACTAGATAATCACGGATGGACTGACCCAATCTGGATACAAAACATAAAACCCATGACGCAACACAAATAAGCTCTACAATATATATATATATATATATATATATATATATATATATATATATATATAGACACACACACACACACACACACATATATATATATATATAGACAAAAAATTATTCTGTTAGTTGACAAAAGAGTAGTTAATTGGTTCTATGTTTTAAAATAGTTCTTTGTTGAACCGAACATCATATATATATATATATATATATATATATATATATATATATATATATATATATATATATATATATATATATATATATATGTTTAGTTTCTTAGGAAAACAAAAAACCCTAAAAAAAATTAAAATGCATAAAAAGATACTTAGAGATGAGCAAACTTTTCTTTTTGAATTTTTTATCAAAAAATCGCAAGTTTTAGGTCAAAATCGCTAAAACAATTTGAAAAAAATATTTTTTTTTACAAAAAAAAATGATTTTGTATTTTTTTTTTTCAGTGAAATTGTAAAAATTTTATAGATTTTTATATAAAAAAATTAAAAAAAAAAAGTTTTGTGATGTCTTGGTATTTTTTTATGCATTTTTATGATTTCTAGGGTATTTTTAGGGTTTATTTGTTTTCCAAATAACCCTTCCCTATATATATATATATATATATATATATATATATATATATATATATATATATATATATATATATATATATATATATATATTTGGGTTCAACGAGGCACCATTTTAAACATTAGAACCAATGAACCATATAAATCATACAACCAATGAACTATTACTTTTTTAAGTTTTAGATCTTATTAATTATCCAAAAATATATGTATATATATAAAAATATAGAAATTCATAACTTTTTATCTTCTTTCCATTGATATCAAATTTGATAAAAAAAATTTCTTTTTCTTTTTTTATATGTTCAGATTCACATTGTGAATCTACACTATAAATCATTAATTTTTGTATAAATTCACTGTATGACTCTGCAAAAATTCACAATGTGAATCTGCACATTCATAATGTGAATCTGCACAAATTTCACAGCATAGAATTCTCAAGGTGAATATCCATAAATTCACATTGTGAATTTAATCAAATTTACAATGTGAATCTAAATAGATCATTTTTTTTTTTATCAAATTTGATATCAATGGATAGAGGATAAAAAATTATGGAAAAATTTTTTTGATGAAAAAATTGTTCTAAAAATTGAGAATAGATTAGTTTCATGGTTCTAAGTTCTAAAAATGGTTCCTTTTTAAATCCAACCCTATATATATATATATATATATATATATATATATATATATATATATATATATATATATATATATGGGAATAAGGAATATACATTACAGCCCCACCTAAACGTAGGTACTAAACTTCTAAAATATGTCGGTTTAACATGCTAGATATACCCAGTTTGGTTTCACTTGGTAAATATATTATCGTCCACAACATTTCTTTCTTTCATTATTGTTTTACCATCCCTATTTTCTTTCCTCAATTATCGTTTATTACTTCACCCAAGTGAACATTACTAAACCCTAAACCTAAACCCTAAAACCTAAATTTAAACCCTAAAACCTAAACCTAAACCCTAAACCCTAAATCTAAACCCTAAACCGTAAACCCTAAACCTAAACACTAAACCCTAAATCTAAACCCAAAATCCTAAACCCTAAACCTAAACCCTAAACCCTAAACCCTAAATCTAAACCCTAAACCCTATTGTGTCGATCTTGAATTTACATCTTGAAGTATTAATCGTAAATCCATTAACCGTAATCTTTATATAGTAAAACAATGTATTTTCAAGCGGTTTAGTACCTAAGCTTAGGTGGGGCTGTAATGTATATTCCATTTTCCATATATATATATATATATATATATATATACTTTGGTTTTTTTATGTAATTTAAACATTTGGTCTAGACATCTAGGTTTAATTATAGAAAACCACTTTATTTGACACTTTAACTTTTTAACGGTGATTGTAATTTAACTATTTAATTTTATTGACGACAAATTCATGGATAATATTACAAATATATTTAAAATATAATGATATGTGATACAAATAAATTTAATCATTTAATCATTATGTATTAAACTTATGTAAATAATAAAATAATAAATATTTTTCGTCAGTCTATATTTATTTGCCCCATTTGGAAAAGTTTGAAGGTCATCTCTTTTGTGCACTATTCAAATTCATAGTTTAACATAATACTTCAGGACTTATTCACGATTTAAAAAAATAGATGTGGTGGTTAATTCTTTTCTAATTCAAATTTTATTTAAAGTAAATTTGACATATCTGAAGTGCAGTGTTTAATGATTTTCGTCAATAAAAAACATAATTTTTAAGCTATGAAGATCATTCAAAAAGTTACCTTTCAAAATAATGATTGTTTAGAATGTAGATCAAATGTGGTAGAGACGCGACAAGGTGGTGGCCAGAGACGAACAAGGTGGCTGGAGGTGGTTGGAGACGAAGAAAATATGGATGAATCGAAGATGAAATTGATATGGATAGAGACGACTGTGGTGGATCCTCGCAGCTCATCAGACCTGCTAGATCTGGCCTTGCCATTCGTCGGAGCTTGTAGATTTGGTATTATCAGCACTCAAAACTTGTACATACGACTTCTAGTGCATCAAACGACTATAGATTTGTTTCCATCGACCATTAGTAGAAGACAATTTTCATCATATCTCATCAGATCAGACCACAAAACATTAGATCGGTGATGGTTGTTAACGGTGGAAGTGGTAGTGGTAGTAGTAGTGGTGGTTCACAACAAATCTGGAGATGAGTGGCAAAGATAGTTTAGTTTTCAAATCTGATGGATGAAAGTGGAGACGAACAAAATTTGAGTAAATCTAGAAGTTTTGTGGATATTTTTCGGAGCAGATACAAAGCAATAGTAGTGATCTACTGGTCTCTGACAACACTATTTTACAGGATAAGAGAAAACAACAAAAATAAAACAGATCCACCATGGAAGAAGGACAATATAGTGACAGTGGTAACAGAGTTGCCGGAGCAAAAAGGCATTTGATGTTGCTGAGTTTTTTGCTTTGAATGAGAAAAAATGAGTTAGGTCACTTAATCTAAGAAAGAAGGAGAACATTCTAAGATTATAACTTTAGATCTAAAAATCAGATCTGGTAATATGTTTGAAAACCCCAATTATTTTTTTAACAATTAATCAACAAATATGTCTTTTATAAAGTTTACAAACATGTATTTAACAAAATAACATATTTATTAGTTAAAAATATTGGTTCTTAATCTTTTTTGGTTCATATATATATATATATATATATATATATATATATATATATATATATATATATATATATATATATATATATATATATATATATATATATATATATATATATAATAGATGTAAAACCCGCGTATTACACCGGTTTATTACAAAATAAAAAATTAAAATATAAATGACAAATATTTTTTAAATTAAAATTTTGAAATAAAATATGAAGAAAAATATTAATTGCAATTTAGTATAATATTTATTACATTTCATACTTTGCATATATAAGTATGGGTGTTATGTGGCTTTTTAATTTTAAAAATTAGAAAAAACCATAAATTTACATATGGACTTATTTATTTAAAAATTATGACAAAATGTCAAATGTCAAAATTCATTAGAGATTGACATTTATCAAAATTATCTTCATTTATTATTATTATTATTATTATTATTATTATTATTATTATTATTATTATTATATATATATATATATATATATATATATATATATATATATATATATATATATATAGGTGGGTTCAATTGACAAAATAAAAAATATTGAGAATAGAGGAATCATTCTCAGCCACTCATTTAATCTAAGCATAAAAGATACGGTGGCAAACTTGTAAATATCGTAATAACCTTCAATCTCAAATATGTAACTATAGAGAATTCGATAACTGTTCGTTCATCATCAAAATTTTTCCTTCAACCTTCAATAATCATCCAGATTTCTTCAACTAAACCGGAATTTCTTCGTTGTTCATGAAATTGGAATCGGAGTCCTGGACTCGCAATCACAGTCGACATTGAGGGACTTAGAATCGGTACTCACAGGTTCCCAATCGGATATTTGGAAATCAAAATCAAATTGAGAAATCGATTAGAGATAGGATGTCGCATCTGAAGTCGAAATCGGAAGTATACGATGATTTGGAATTGATAACTTGATGTTTTAAACATTTTTAAAATAGTTTATATTTGTTAAAATACCTTCAATATTCATAAGTGAATATACCTTGTAATATTTATATGTGAATATACTGTGTAATATTATAAGTGAATATATCATCTAATATTCATAAGTGCATATACTTTGTAATATTCACATGTGATATACCATGTAATACTATGTAATATTCACATATGAAATATCATTTAATACTCATAAGTGAATATACCATCTAATATTCACAAGTGAATATACTATGTTAACATTCACAAGTGAATTCATCGTACAATATTAAAATATGAATATACAATGTTTATTATATGCTATATTCATATATGAATAATACTTAAATTGTAAAAAAAAATCATATTTTTTATTCATAAGTGAATAACGAATGTACTGTAATAAAACCTGATGCATTGTTATTCATTTATGAATAACGATAGTTGAAAATATAAAAAAAAAAAAAAAATTATTTTATCTTAAAACTATATCAATATGGATGTCTATTTGTAGAGAATAAAAAATCATGAATTTTGGTATATTTAAAATCAGTTTTTGATAAAAATAGCTTATAAAAATTTAAAAAAAAAAAGGAAAAAAAACTATGTTTTTGTATATATTAAGGTAATGATTAGCATGGTTTAAGAAAAAATATGTTATGTTGGAAAACACATGTGCATTCGTTTTCCATTTCCGCTGGTACGTTGGAGCCTTTTGCAGCAAAAATAAATGATTGGTTGAGAATGATTCCCCCATTCTCAACCTTTTTTTTTTCTCAATTGAACCCTCCCCTATATATATATATATATATATATATATATATATATATATATATATATATATATATATATATGTATATATATATATATATATATATATGTATATATATATATATATATATATATGTATATATATATATATATATATATATATATATATATATAGGTTCAGGTTCATTTGAGACCATTCTAATTTTGTGAGACCGTGAGACCAAATCTAAAAGTAATTTTAAAATGCAAAATAAATGGAAAAATCCAAAAATTGTTTTTTTAAATATTATTTTCGGAACTTGAATTAACTAAAAAAAATATAAAAAATATAAAAAAAATTAAACAAAAAAAAATCCGTTTTTGTTTTTTGAAAAATACGTGAAATATTCTAAATAGAATATTACACTGACATATTCTATAAAATAATTTTAAAATGCAAAATAAATGGAAAAATCTAAAAATTCTTTTTTTAAATATTATTTTCGGAATTTGAATTAACTAAAAAAAATAAAAAATAAAAAAATCTATTTTTTTTAAAATACGTGAAATATTCTAAATAGAATATTACACTGTACATATTCTAAAAATAATTTTAAAATGCAAAAGAAATGGAAAAATCAAAAAATTCTTTTTTTAAATATTATTTTCGGAACATGAATTAACTAAAAACAAATTAAAAAAAAATAAAAAAATGCGTCTCACGGTCTTACAAAATATAGGTGGTCTCAAATGAGCCTAACCTTATTTATATATATATATATATATATATATATATATATATATATATATATATATATATATATATATATATATATATATATATATATATATATTAAAAAAACAAAAGAGTAAAAATAAGAGAGAAAAAAAAAACGTTTAATCAAAATGTGTTTATTTTTTAACGGATCACAAAAAACACCTAATATCCTAATATAATTATCGTATCATAAACATGATTCATTTTCTATTAAGAACTTAATTAATTGAGAATATGATTTATCAAGGTAATTAACTTTTCGGTATGTTCACATCTGGGTAACTATCTTTTTTTTGTACATATGTAGGTAACAAACTTTTTGGAAGTGTTCACATATGACCATTATGACCTGCTATAGCAGGTTAAATCCTAGATGTGAACGTTTTCAACAAGTTTGTTACCTAGATGTGTAAAAAAAAAATAGTTATCCAAATATAAACAAAATGAAAAGTAAAAATTAAATTACATGAATGGTCCCTATGGTTTGGGGAATTTGTGGTTTTGGTCGCTAACTTTTTTTTTTTAACTTAAATGGTTCCTACTGTTTATTCTTGTTGCGCGTTTGGTCCCCGTCTTACCTAAAAATACTATTGTGCCCTTATTAATTTATTTTTTTAATTAGTATTCTTATCTATGTATGTATTTTTTACATATTCAAAAAAACTAATAGACCATACATATTTGTATCTCCTCCCCATCTTCTATTTCTTTTCCATCTTTAGTAATATCGACGTCTTCACTGTCCTTTTTTTTTGGTACTTTAACTCTGGCGAACCAACACCATAACCTACTGTTTCTTCATCTTTAGTGGGTTGTGGTGCTGATTCGACGGAGTTGAAGGACCGAAAAAAGAAGTGATGATGAAGACGTCGATATCACTAAAGATGAAAAATAAATAGAAGTTGAGAAGGATGAAAGATGGGATGATGATGAGATACAGATATGTGGGTTCTACTAATTTTTCTTAAACATATAAAGCATAAGTACATAAACAAGAAAATTAATTAAAAAAAGTTACCAAGGGCACAATAGTCTTTTTAGGTAAGACAGAGACCAAGTTCGTAACAAAATTAAATAGTAGGGACCATTCGAGTTAAAAAATTAAATTAATTAAAAAATAAATAGTAGGGATCATCCGGGGAGATACAAATATGTGTGGTTTATTATTTTTTTTTAAATATGTAAAAAATAAATACATAGATAAGAAAATTAATTAAAAAAATAAATTAATAAGGGCACAAAAGTATTTTTAGGTAAGACGGGGCCAAACACGCAACAAAAATAAATAGTAGGGACCATTTAAGTTAAAAATAATAATAATAATAATAAGTTAGCGACCAAAACCACAAATTCCCCCAAACCACAGGGACCACTCATGTAATTTAATTTTTACTTTTCGTTTGTTCATATTTGGGTAACTATTTTTTTTGTACATATCTAGGTAACAAACCTGTTGAAAGCGTTCACATTTAGGATTTAACCTGCTATAGCAGGTCATAATGATCATATGTGAACACTTCCAAAAAGTTTGTTACCTACATATGTACAAAAAAAGGATAGTTACCCAGATGTGAACGTACCAAAAAATTAATTACCTTTATAAGTCATATTCCCTAATTAATTTGATATAATTAGATAATGAAAACATGATTCACTAGTAGTACTATTGGTAGTACAATTGATATGACCTTTGTCATATTATAATGCGGGCATTTATATCTGGACTTTCGATATGGAGCATCATCCACGTGTGATGTACTATGTGGCATAGAAAGTTACATGTGAACAAGTCCCCAAACGGTGGGTGTCTTATGACGTGGTAACGGCTATAGAAGAATACGAAGGTTTTGATTGGTGAAGCATTTGTTTGTGCCTATCTTTCACAATCTCTCTTCTCTATCACTTCACTAGTAAACAGTATTTCCACAGCATTGGTTGTTGAATTGTTAAAATAATGACATTACCATTTTTTACTCCCTTCTCTCCAATGAGGATACCTCTCATCCTCATAATACTGACACCCTTTATGAGTTGTTTGATTAAGTGGCATAAGTATGTGTTTTAGTGATATAAGTGTACGTGTCAAACATTTTACAATTTTAAATTAATTTGCATTGTGTTTTGAGGCTGTTTATATATATATATATATATATATATATATATATATATATATATATATATATATATATATATATATATATATATATACTAATATCGTCTCGAAATTATTGTCCACAATTAAAAATAAAAAAATTAAGTAAACATTAATTATCATTAACTTTATTAAATGAAATAAAAATTGTATCATTTTGTTGCATCTAATTCCATTGTAGTTTTAACTAATTTTTAGAGATATAATTTTGGTAAAAGTAATATTTATTTTTAAAAGTGTGTTATTATTTTGAGACAAATTAAAAAAAAAAAAAAGATGGACCACTAATATGAGACGGGTGAAGTATAAAAGTACATGTGAGAAAAATAAAAATGTTAACAACAAGAAATCAATTTAAGTTATTCATTTATATCATGCCACAAAACTCTTTGTCGTACTCACACGATGGATGAGAGGTCATATACATATACGAATATATAAATTTATGTATATCCATATATGAATCCACAAACTTGCCTCTCTTCCGCCACCTACCAAGCGAAACTTTCACCACGTCTGCCACCACTACCATATTCGCCTTTACTACCACCACCATCATTCCTCCCACAACCTTCACCTCTGTTGCCACAACAGCACTACAACTCCTGTGACCTTCATCGCTACCCCACCAATCACCTCCCCCACCCCTACGACCATCCCTAACACCCCTGACACCATCACTACTTCCACTTTCACTGTCACCACGACTACCTCTGCCAAAAACCATCGTATTCATATTTGAATAATCTCTTGTAAATATATACATACTTATTTATATATGAATATCACTTATTCATATATATTCATAAATGAATATACATATATTAATAAATATATACTTATTTATATATGAATAAGTATATATTTATTCATGTACAAATATGTATTCATATATGAATAATTTGAGCTCATAAACAGAAAATTCGAAATTAGTGGCTGAGATTCATTCATTAGTTATGCAAATTTAGTTGGAGTAGAAATTAAATATAATTAGTATTTTTGTGATTTTAATGTGAGAAGTTAATTAAGATTACTCTAATAAGAGTCTATAATTTTCTTAAAGATTACTTAAATGCAAGAAATATACTTTAGAATTTGTTTGAATATTGTATAGGAATAACATATTCAATAAGAAATAAATAACTAGTATTTATGTCAATCAATGCATTGTAACAGAGAACACTTTAGCAATTAATAAAAATAGAAACTATATAAAAACTTATATAAGAGAAAAAAATCATAACCTTAAAATACTATAAATGATTAAAACTACAACGTACATATAAAATAACAATAATTTAATTTTTAAAGTTATAAGAAATGATATTATTAATCAAAAATTCTTTATGATAAAAACATAAATAAAAAAATTTGATAACATGCAAAATGATAATTTCGAGAGATAAAAACATAAATAAAATTTTTTGACAACATGCAAGATGATAATATCAAGACATTTATTTTGCAAATTGTATTATTATATTTTGTTAAAGTTAATATAATTCATTTAGCATTTGTGACACAAATGAAGATAACAAACCAAATGAATAATAATTGTTGCGAAAGTCAACTGAGTTAGTTGGTTCGTTATTTCCATTTATGCCATAAATGGTTAAATGGAATATATTAACATTGACAATATATAATAATACAATTTGCAAAATACATAACAAACGTGTTCGATAGCCTCATCGAATTTATGTCTAACAATTCCGATCAATACGATTTTACCGAACGTGTTCTCCACCTTGAATGTGTACTGATCGAAGCTAGCAAGGGATCCGTTCGTGCATAATGCACCTGTCTGGCATCTCCCTTCACAATCAAGGTATTTCCATTTCGATTTTGATATGTTGATTATTCATTAATAAATAGGTTATTAAACTTTTTATATTTGATTTGAAGTATCAAAGAGAGAATATAACTCTCCACACCCCTGATAAAATTGCTCTCAACATTGTGTATCCAACATTGAAGGTACGTTTTCTGTAATGCCTGTTTTTCTCATTCGACATTAATAACGATGATGAAGTGGTTAGGATCAATAATTGTAATCTTTTGAATTTAATAAAAGAGGATTATATGATTATTATGTTGTATTTGTGTGTGTGTGTATATATATATATATATATATATATATATATATATATATATATATATATATATATATATATATATATATATATAGTGTGTTTATAGCTACGTAATAAATTAGGGATATAATTTGTGTCTAAATAGATCAAAGATTAGGATGAATAGCCTATGAGTAAGACGAAGTAGTCATAATAAGGATTACATAGGTATAAGGAGCTCTCAAAAGTGGACATATAACATATGGGTTTTGACCTGTTGAAGTTTCACGTTCAATGTGCACGGCTACGATATCGTAAATATCAAATCTGAGTTAGGACGATTACTAGACTTAGTCATCTAAACAAAATTCGTAGATATCATAAAAGCGAATTAGTGTGTGTAGGTACCATCAAAATCAAAATTCAACAGAAGAAGTTATGTTTTTTTCTAAAATTCGGCGCAACAGTATGCTCACTGATATCGAATTTTAGATCAGTAGATTGTTAGACAAAACAATTTAAACGAGAGTTGAAAATCTCGTTGTTAGTATTCCATTGATATAAAGACAGTGGAGATCGGATGTTAGATGACATAATTATGAATTTTTAACAAACTTTAATATCCTTACATATACCAATATGATAACGCTTAGTGAATTCAATAGATAGATACAATATAATCTTATGCCTTACATATACCAATATGATAGAAGCAGAAGGGAACAAGAAGACATATGTGAAATCATGTGACAAGCGTTCATACCAATCAAAGTCTTTATTCAAAGATATACTTTTCAATGAGACATAACGATTTCAATACTTGATATGCATCAATAAAGCTTTGGCCCAATTGGCACGGAAGACATATAATTTCTGATTACCATTTTGGTAGATTTCAGGCTTGTAGCCCTATCTAACCATTTGCCAATACCATATAATATAGTTCATTCTCTTACGGAGTCATGCTCTACATGGTCAGAGGCTACATACCATTCCTATCAAACCTTATGCCAATGCCATAGAATAGAAGTCATTCTCTTAAGGAGACATGCTCTACATGGCCAGAGGCTACATACCAGTACCAATGTGAATCTAAGTCCTTTCACTAATCACATGGTCAAAGGTATTATAATTGCTATAAACATAGCGAATAAAATAACATGGGAGAATAACTCAGAATAATAACACTAAGAAGCACATAGCACATATAACACATAACATACAATTGTTCCTATATATTGAACTCAACTTAAGTTAACCGGGGGTTAAAATAGTAATTTGGACAACATTTCGGCTTTAAATATGTCTTTCTATATTGAAAACCGGGAGCTTAATTAAAAATCGGGCTCTGCGAAAGTAGGGCTTCAAAACCGAAAAGATAAAATTTCCTGGCTTCTCGGGGGTCTCGGGACGTGTTTCGGGTGCTAAAATTGATACCGGGGCTTCGGGAAAAGTCAAAATAGTGAAAATATGGAAAAAGGGGCCAAAAATAGCAATTTCTCAAAATTACCTGAGAAGGCTCGCAGGCCTCCTATTTATAGGCGAGAGGCTCAGATCCTGTGGTTGAGAAGCGAGCACGTGGCTGCTGGAGCAAAGGCCACGAAGCGAGAGGAGGGGAGAAGACGTGCACCTGCGAGCTTCGGACATCTGACAGGAGGAGCGAAGGTCACGATGCCGCTGCGAGGCTCGGACGCGGCACCGGGTGCAAGGCGGGTAGGCGAGACGTGTCTCGCGTCGGACTGGCCACCGATGCGAGACGTGTCCCCTTCCTGCTGGACCTCGGCCTCGGAGAATCTTCTTGTGACACTTGCTGACTTCGGATTTGGCCACGTCTCCGGTGACGTACCTGCTTCGTGCGAGGTGACGTGGCCGGTACTATTCATGCGAGATTTTTTGGAAAATGTGCCCGAAACTTCTAAAAGCCATAACTTTCGCATACGAGCTCCATTTTTGACGTTCTTTATATGCACGCATAGCTAAAATTACGATCTACAACTTTCGTTTAGACTTCGTCGGCTAATTTTGATTTTAATTTTAATATTATTATTTTTTACAGATCGGGACAGGAAAATCCGTTAAAAATTCATAACTTCTTCATCCGACATCCGTTTTCGTCAGACTTTTTACCGTTGTACTACATATGACGAGACCTTCGATTCTCGTTTAGGATGTATTGGTCAAATATCGCTCGATCTAAAATTCAAGTTTTTAGCTGTCTACTGCTAAGTTGAAACTCGAAAAATCATAACTTCCTCATACGAAGTCAGATTTTGGCGTTTTTTTTATCGAATTTCTCGGTTTAACGAATACTACGACTTTCATTTAGATTTCTAAGGCTAAAAATTAGTTTATCAAAAACTTGCCTTTTTACGTCATTCGGCGCCGTGTCGGTTTTGTCGCGGATCTTCGGTTGGTCATAACTTCTTCGTTATAACTCGGATTTCGACGAGGTTTTCGCCTACAAGTTTCTAACGAGATGATTTACAACATCAAATAATAAAATTTTACTTATTTCAAATTTTATATTTCGCTAAATTTCACTATTTGGCTATTAATTGGAATCTCATAAGACTTCCAATATTTTATGAGTGATTCTAAACATAGTTTTACTTCATTTCTAGTAAAAACTAGCTGTTAGAACTCAAAACTCAATTGTATTCACTTTTAATAATTACAATACACAATTTCAGAACGTGTATGTTACACTATGCTAGATGAACGATTTGTATATACTTTTACATTTTAAATTGTATATGTATTTTATTACCTATAAATATGTTGGGTTAAGATGGGTAGACATAAGATGACATAGATGATGAGAGATGAAAGGTGATATAGATGATGAGAGATGAAAGATGATTTAGATGATTAGAGGCCTTGACTTTAAAGATGGTCTAGTTTTCTAGCAGAGTATAGATAACAACCACAAACTATTCCAGACAGTCCAGTGTAGTTCATTTCCCCCATGGTTGCCTTACTGACATATATTTATATGGACCACCCTATGCATTATTGTCTATCCCGAAGATGATCATTAGTATAGGTCGTGAAGATGATCCTAAGAGAGTGAGGATAACAGGAAGGGGTAATCGATGTAACGACCCAAAAATCCTAGGGTAAAATTTTCATTTTTAAATATAAATAAAACACTGTTGTAACTTTTTTGGATACATCGAAAAACATTTCAAATAAAACAATTATCAGAGTCCATTACCAAAAATCACATATTGTGGCAAACACGGGTGTATGCCCTTCGATCGCCCCAAGCTCTTTCATTTGAAAACTGGAGTACCTGAAACAAAACTGAAAGTGGTAAGCACGCAGCCTAGGGAGTTCCCCAAATACCACATACCATATATACATATATATATATATATATATATATATATATATATATATCAAACAATCCATACATAACATACATATCCAATCAATCAATTAGAATGTTATATATCATCCATAGTATTGCCATTATGCCATGAGCCACCCCGTGGTCTTCCTTGCCACGCCAAGGGCCACAACCCTAGGTCTTACAGACAAGTGTAGGAGCCACATCCTGGTCTTCCATGCAAACATCACAAAGACAACTAACATACAATTCTACCATTACTATCCATTTAGTTTCCAGAGTTCTGACTCTGGTCTTGCATATAGATTGCCAAGCATCACCCCTTGGTCTTCCTACAATACATTAACCAAATGGGCCGACATTGGTGACTTCGATGTATAGAATAGTGAGGAGACACACTTCACACTGCTGAAGTCCCGTGGATAAAACTATGACTGCTGGCTGCCAGATCCCCGGACTATCAACATCAAAACAACACCCAATTAATAATTAGGTTACAATGCATAACCATTACTCCACACTTGGGGTAAAGAGACTATTTTACCCCTAACCTAGCTTGGTCTAAAACGAATGCCCAAACTCAAACTCTGGAGACCCGAAAGCCAAATAATTAATGAAGGCCCAATATACAGCCTAATATTTCAAATTGGGCCCAAGCCCCTTACACAGGACTTCCTAAAGGCCATCTAATTGTCCTATTCCATACTTTTGTTCTCAGATGTCCCATCAATAACCCAATCATCAAAGCCCAAAATAAGGCTCAACTTGAAGCCCAAACAAAATTAGGGTTTTCACATTAAATGACGATCAAAGTTAAGTGTTCTTACTTAACCCACTAAGGACTTAATTTATTAAGTCCATCACTCCACTAAGTCAAACACACAATATAATCAGGCAAAAGGAAAAATATATAACTTCAATCCAATGTCCCACAACGCAAGTCCCGAAAAATCCAAAAGTAACATCTCCAAAACTAGGGTTTTCTAAACCCTAATTAGGGTTTCCAACCCAATCCCTAGCCAATTAGTTCATTGGTTAAGTTTTTACATTAATTAATGTTTAATAAGTCGGGCACCACCCACTACAACCTCGGGTGGTGGTGGTCAATGGCGGTTTGTGGCGAAAGCCACCACCTCACGGTAGTGGTGGTTATGATTTTAGGACAAAACAATGATAAAGCATTTCAAACATCCGTCCAAAGACACACCTATACACATAACCACCCAAAGTGGCGGCTGGTGGCGATAAAAAGGCGGCATGTGGTGGTAGTGGTTTTTCTTTAGTTTCTGGTCAAGCAACACGCAAAAACAACTTCAAATAAAATAAACACGTACATAACACCATTTCACACACACATACACACAACCTCCTATCATGGTGGTTGGTGGTGGTAGAAGGAGTAGCTTGGGCGGAAGCCACCAGGTTGACTGCCATGGTGGTTTACTTGTTATCCGGCCAACAACACACACCCAAAATCTGAAACAAGCATTCCCTTGTTGCTCTAAACAGAATACGTACCATACACACATAACTAACACATACAACACCACCACCCACGCGGTGGCAGACGGTAGCCGAGGAATACAGCGAGAGGGGCAGCCGCTCAGAGTGATGACATCGATTGGACTCGGGGGCATGGCAGAAGAAGCAAATGAGCACATTAACTGGGAAGGAGATGTAGCAGTGGCCATGAAATCTTTGATATTCACAGTCACTGGCGACGGCATCATGCGAGATTTGCTACGAGGTTTCTAGCTTCTTCGACAACGAGAATAGTTGTACGATGCTTGGTTTTTCAGGGTGGCGGCTGGATAGTAGAGATGCAAGGTGGTGGCCAATAAGCAAAGTCCTAGGGTTTGGTGATGCAATGTGAGGGAAAGAAGGCACCAGGTTTAATCCCTTGATTCATTCAAACATTATTCATTTTTCTAAGTTTGGTCCCTATGAAGGGTTTTGAGCATTTTAACACTCCTAAGGTGTACATGCAACCCTAAATACCTTGGAGCTATGTTTTCTCTATTATACATGCAAATATCAATCTTCCAATGTATTGTTCTAACTAGCATAATACAAAGTACATATAATATAATTTCTAGTAGAATTAAATACCTCTTTGTCGTAGCTTTATTCCATGGAGCTTAAGAGCCTAGTGCCTCAAATGTGACACCTCAAATGGTTCACACAACATCACCAATATCTTGGAATAACTTGAGAGAAAAGGTTCTTATGCTCAAATCGGCTAGCCCTCATGTGTACATACACTAGTGCTAATTTCTTGAGCCATGGGATCCTTATATATTATGGCTATTAGGGTTATACCATGTAACTCATCTCTTTCCATATTCTTCTTCTTCCATGGGTTTAGCCCAACATGAAGAACTGTGGATCATAAGCCCACATATATAAGAATGAACGATTTACACAATCAATCCCCATATATTTAATTAGTCTCCTTTTGATCACAAAGTTAATTCCAAATTAATTCTTGATCAATATTAATTAAATAGTATGATTTCATATTAATATATTAGAACTTATAATATATTCACAAATCATTAATATCCTTTTCTCAAAAAAGTCTATCCAAACTGTTCCAATGCCATGCAACCCGAATGGATCATGCCAAGTCGGGTCGAATACATACCAATAATAATTTAGGCTTAGACATCTAATCCAACACCTTCACCATAAGATTTTTTTTTTCAAATAAACTCCCAAACTTACCATGCACCCCCTACCTTCGGAAATCTTTACAAAATGATTCCAAAAATTACACTTAACCCCCAAATTCCAAAAACTATGACCTTTAACTCCTAAAACGAACGTCTTGGTCAATTATTCTGAAATTAGGGCTACAATATTATCATCAAAATAATATAATTTGTATCTCGGGGTTTAGGGCTTATTATTTATTTACTTATTTTATTTAATTTAAAATGGAATGTTATAAATCTCCCCCACTTAAATTAGATTTCATCCTCTAAATCATTTCTTACCATTCCCAACACGCCAAACAACTTGACCAACACGGCCACAACCTCTAGCATATCCTAGATTTTCCAAGGCAATCAAAACCAATCCTCGAAGGGTTCTAAAACCCAAATTTGAAAGAATTCCTTGCAACATGATCGCATTTACTCAATCTGAAATTGGAAGTCTCGAGATGGTCTGACTCTTTGTCAGATCGCCAATATTAAATCATTATTGTTGAACCCAATCCTCTTATCTCACAACTGACTACTCAAATTTTGATAACTTGAGGCTCCCACTAGAAAACAGTGTCATAGACCAAATGTCCCTACAAAACACTTATACTTGACAAAAGGCTCAGATACTCCTTCAAGTGAAAGATTCATCCTTGCAATGGTTAGACTCAGACGAGAGGTGCAACATGGTCAAATCAATTACTCTGAGATTATTTAGTCCAAACTACAAGTGAATTAGCACTTTCGATCAACAAGCTAATCCACACACACATGAATCCCCAAGTTACTACTATTACCCGAAGCATTACGCGACCTCTATAACATCCATAAAATTCAAGCCAATTTAAAACTTTTTAAAACATTAAAAAGCCATTAATTATTACAAATTTGTTTTCAAAATGGTTTCATATCAGAGTATCCCAGAATTAAGTCATAAAAATATAAGGAGGTGCGCGATCACGCCTGCGCCTTACCGCGATCATCAGAAGTACCTAAAACATAATCAGCAACTGTAAGCCTGAAGCTTAGTGACTTCCCCCAAAATACCAACGCCATATAATTCATAGCTATATCATAGCAAGTAAACAAACAACATGCATAATGAGCCATCAGCCTAACTGGACTGCCTCGTCGGGCCATCAGTCTATCTGACTGCTCTCTCATCCATCGATATGTCTGGACCGCCTCAGGACCTTCAGCCTATCTGGACCAGTCGTCGGGCCTTTGGCCTGACTAATACACCTAATCGGGTCTGCAGTCTATTCGCTCTACCCTGGGTATGTTTCCATAGAGCATAAAGCATGACCGCCTCAACCCAACTCCCAATCCAACAATCATGTGCACATAAATATCACACGCTAGCATATATAATAGTCAAACCGATCTAACTGATCACTAATCATAGCATCACCCTATATAATAGGATACTGACCTAACAGGTCACTACACATATCAACATTCAATAAACCCATAAATAAATCCGAGAACGACAGGTATTGGTGCCTTCGACCCTGTTATTATAGTGAGGACAACTCACCTAACAATGTCTATCGAAACTTAAATGTCAAACTCCTGTGATACGGTTTCGATCACCAACATATACAACCACCAATTAGCCACTTCCATAAATACCTAATTTACCAAAATACCCTCATAAGTCAACAGGTCAACCTTTGGTCAGTGTCAAAGTTAACGGTCAAGGTCAACAATCCATGTTGACCCAACTCGTCAAGTGTAGCTCACTGACTCGTCGAGTTGCTTTGGAACTGAAGAAATCGTGAAAATCCTAGGTGACTCGCCGAGTTTCCTGAAAAATCGTCGAGTCCATGCGGTGTCGAAATGTTAGGAAAACCCCTAACTAACTCGTTGAGTCATATCACTGACTCGCTGAGTCCATGCAGAAATATTGCAGGCAATCTTCATCCAACTCGTCGATTTCACCATGCAACTCATCGTGTCTCTTCAGTATTTTTCTTATTCAGATGATTTTAAGCAAGACCAAGGCTCCAAATTGCGGATCTAGCCTACTAGGGCATGGTTTGCACGTAAAGTTGCAAACTTTACGTGCATGTAGGGTCTTAAATGCCAAAACCAAGCTAAGGAAGAAGTTTTATGTAAGGGGAAGGCCATACCTTGCTAAAGACTAGAATTTTATAACTATAAGGAGCTAGAGGAGTCAATATCTAAAATTACAACTTCAGATCATGCCTAAAACCATAAATAACTCCACAAAAAACTAGAAATAGTCATAGAGTTTTGTGTGAAGAGATCTAGCTAAATAAACGTCAAGGTGACAACTTGTTACCTTCAAGATGATGCTAAGATGAAGTAGAAATCAGATTCACAAGCTTCTCCTTGCTCCAAGCTCATTAGACTTCAAGCATTCTTCATAAAATCTACATTCCAAGCATCTTAACACACAAAAATGAAGAGTAGACATGATTAGGGATTTCTGAGTTCAAAGGGGGATGGTAAAGGAGACAGAGGGAGGCTAATGACCCTTTAAATAGGGTGTAAAACCCTAGAAATTAGGGTTTCATTCCCCAACTCCTACACGTCGAGTTAGGGTCCTCCAACTCATCGAGTAGACCTCCTAATTTTTGCAGCCTGATCCGCTTCTACACGACGAGTTGGGGCATTCAAATCGTCGAATAGGTATAAGAATGTGAATATAAGCTTTAAGTTTTATATCAGGGAGTCGGGGTGTTAAAATTCTCCCCCAATTAAACTAGACTTTGTCCTTGAAGTTTGCTATTCTAAATAACTCGGGGTAATGCTCCCGTATCTCTGCCTTCGGTTCCCAAGTCCACTCGGATCCCCTCAGGTGCTGCCATTCTACCTTTACCGAAAGGATTTCCTTATTCCGTAGAACCTTCACTTTCCTCTCAAGAACAGCCACTGGCCTCTCCACATAATTCAGGCTCTCGTCGATCTATATATCGTCCAATGGTACCACTGCCTCCTCATCTAATATGCACTTTCACAAATGTGACACATGGAAAGTTTTGTGGATCTAACTAAGCTCCTCTATAGTTTATACGCCACCTTGCCAACCCTGTCAATGATCCTAAATGGCCCAATGTATCTAGGACCCAATTTACCCCCCCCCCCCCCCCCCCAATTATGACTCACCCCCTTCTAGGGTGAGACCTTCAGTAATACCATGTCACCCACCTATAACTCCAACTCATATCAGCGTCTATCGGTGTAACTTATATGCCGACTTTGAGCGGTTTGCAGCCATTGTCTGATCTGTTGAATCCTTTCGGTAGTCTATAGAACTACCTATGTCCGTCCCATCACCGTGTGATCAATCTCACCCCAACAGACTGGGGTACGACATCTCCGCCCATACAACAGCTCATATGGTGGGGCACCAATACTGTAATGAAAGTTGTTGTTGTCGGAGAAATCTTTAAAGGGTAGGTATGAGTCCCAGATCCCACCGAAGTCAATAATGCAGGCTCTCAGCATATATTCGAGAGTCTGTATGGTCCACTCACTCTGGCCGTCTGTCTGTAGATGATCGGCTATACTAAAGTGAAACTGCATTCCCAGTTCCTTGTGGAACTTCTACCAGAAACGGGAGGTGAACTGATAGCTCCCGAAGATGCTCCTCATGGTTCTCGCACTTTGACAACTTGGCATAAAGCTTCTCTCACTGCAACACTCCAAATAGCTCCCGAAGATGCTCCTCATGCTGCTCTCTGGTCTTGGAGTTCACCAAAATAACGTCTATGAACATGATGACCGAGCAATCGATCATCGATCTGCATACCCGATTCTTCAGGTCCATGAATACCGTCAACGCGTTGGTTATCCCAAACGGAATCACAACGAACTCCTAATGCCCATAACGAGTCCAGAACGTGGTCTTCTCCATGTCCTCCTCCCTAACCCTGACCTAGTGGTACCTGGACATCAGGTCTATCTTGGAGAACCAAGATGCTCCCTGGAACAAATCGAAAAGATCATCTATCCTCAAGTGTAGATAACAGTTCTTGACCGTCAACTTGCTCAACTCCCGGTAGTCAATGCACATCTAGTGTGAACCATCCTTCTTCCCGACGAAGAGAATCAACGCTCCCCATGGAGAACTGCTCGGACGAATGAGCTGCGTGCCCAGTAGTTCCTGCACCTGTGATCACAACTGTTGCATCTCTGGTGGTGCCAATCGATATGGAGCCTTGCCGATAAGGGCCGCACCTGGCCCTAGGTTGATCCTGAACTCGACCTTCCTCTCCGGAGGCACTTCGGGTAACTCCTCCGGAAACACGTCAACGAACTCGTTGACTATTAGAACTTCTGAAACTGTGGTCTGATCCCCGACCTGCATATCCGCCATTTATGCTAAATAGCCCGCACACCTGTGCTAAATGTACTACCAAGCCCTGTAAGCTGGAAAAAAAAAACCTGATACCAACCTAGTGCCCTTATCGTAGCTAATTAGTTCTCCCCCAATTGGGGTTCGAACCACCACCTGCTCACCCTCGCAGTTGATCATGTCACCGAAGCGACTAAGCCAATCGATACCCACAATCATACATACATCCCCAATGGGGATCAGAATCAATTCTATATGGAAAGACACCCCGAAGATCTCCAACACGCAACCCTGATAAACTGAAGAAGCGGGAATCCCATGTTAATTGTTGATAGAGACTCACAACATACACTGTAGATCTCCTACTAGCAAATCGAACTCCTTACTGAATGCCTGAGAGACAAACGACCGACTCGCCCCCGAATCAAATAATACCAAAGCAGTTAAGGAGATCACTAAGAACGTACCTAATAATAGGTACACCATATAAGCATAAAACAAATATAATGAATCATATAAATAGTAGAAACATACCAGCAACCACAACTGGTGCTATCCTTGCCTCCTCGGCTTTAAGTTGGAAGGTACGTCCCAGAGCATTCAGAGGCTCTACTCTACCTTGAATACCATCAGTAATCCTTAGTGTAGCCGAAGTTGGAGCCTGCGTCAGACTGGCAGCAAGTTGTGGACAGTTCGTCTTCACCTGACCAACCTGATGGCACTGGTAGCAGATCCTCATATCCTGAACCGAGGCTGGTTGGTAACAATCCCTCGCAAAATGCCCCTCATTGCCGCATTTGCAGCATGCACTACCAGATCTACAAGCATGAGAGTGACCCTTCCCGTACTTGCCACAAGTTCGGTCATGCTGGCCTCCCGACCTAGAATCAGCGGTTTTAGACCACTTTGGCACTAGTTGTAACTGCTCTGGGGCCTGCCTTGTTGTAACTCAATCTCAAGCTCCCACCGCCTAGCGGCCTCCTATAACTCCAACAAAGTATCACATCGCTAGGTAGCAACAAACTAAAAGATGTCAGTCTTGAGCAAGCTCAGATAATGTGTCATCTGATCCTACTTGGAAGCAAACTCCGGGTCCCTCTCAGTGAAGATACAGATGATCTCCTTCACCGTCTCAACATCGTGTCTCAACTCCAAGAACCCTAAGCTAACCGCTTCCGCTCGACCCATGGAATGTAGCGGGTGCGAATCATTTCCTTGAACTGCTCACAAGTAACCACAACTCTTTGATCATTAGTATACGACCCAGTCATCAACCTCTACCAGTCCTTCGCATCAGACCGCTGTAGGTTCAAGGCACATCTGACCTTCTGTTCAGTAGGACATAAGCATGCTGAGAAACACCCCTCCATGCCAGACATCCGCCTTATGGCTATGATTAGATCCTGAGTCCCATCAAATCTCGGGGGCTTCCTGTTATCGAAGTCCCGGTACTGAAAAGTTTGACTTGCTCCTCCCCCTGCCGTTGTTACAGCTGTTGTAGCAGCTGCAGAAGCCGTCTCGTCAATGGCTGCATAGTGCTTATCAAAATACTCAACCATGACGGTCTTGATAGACCTAAACATCTCTGGAAACTTTTCCTGGAACAGTTCAGCAAACTCATCCTGTAGGATCTCCCGAATCATGGCGTCCATCTCATCCGGTCTCATCTGACCGATAGTCTCGGGTATTGATGGTCCCTCCTAATCCTAACCCAGATCCAGTCACAAATATCCGCGTAACCACCATGCTGAAAATATGCAAAGAAGATATCAGACACTCCATATAATAATATGGGAACTGGATCCCAACAAGCCCTAGGGGTTGTGACTTCCTTGATACGAGTATGGGTCCTGTGCTTTTAGTAGATTGAGCCCATACTACCTTCCACACCTACCCATATTTGTATCAAGTATCACCACAACGCCTTAAAATATACATATGCATGGAAAATTCTCAGTCCTCATTCCTAGAGGAAGGCTAAATATGTCATATCTGGATATCTGACCACACACAACTCATCCATGAGACTTCCACCAACCTTGTATCACTTGTGTATACCAACCATACATAACGCTCGACCCTATAGACTTTCAAATACCTAATCCTACCCTAAGCCCTTCATCAATCAAGAACACAAAATAAGGCCAAAGCAAACATTCGCAGGCTATAAGATCTTAATTATGTACGGCTGTGATGCATACACTAAGCAACTACAATAATGATGTCAATTTCATATACGAAAAACCCTAGGCTATCAGGAATCATATAATCAGGCAATCTCATCATGCAATTCCTGAAGATCCCTAGCCTAGTACTAGCATACTGTTCTAACATATCACAAAACCAAATAATCTGAAAGGTATTTTGTGGTCTAGTTATTGGCTCCAGCTAACCGTACAGTTGCATCCTCCTTTAGTATTTTGAAAACCATTCAAAAAATCCTCCTTTAGTATTTTAAATTTTTTTTAAACATTCAAAAACCATTAATTATTACAAATTTGTTTTCAAAATGGTTTCAAGTTAGAGTATACCAAAATCAAATCATAAAAATATAAGGAGGTGCACGATCACAGGGCCACCAGCACGTCTGGACCGCCTCTTAGGGCCTTTAGCCTATCCAAACCGCTCATCGGACCTTTAGCCTGACTAGTACACCTTAACCGCATCAATAGTCTATCCTACCCGCCTTGGGTATGTTGGCCTACAGCACAAAGGATGACCGTCTCAACCCAACCCCCAATCAAACAATCGTGTGCACATAAATATCATACACTAGCATATATAACAGTTAAACGGATCTAATAGATCGCTAATCATAGAATCTTCATATATACTAGGATATCGACCTAACAGGTCACTATGTATATCAACATGTAATAAACCCGGATACAAATCCGAAAAGGGTCAGCATTGGTGCCCTCGACCCTGTTAGTATAGTGAGGATAACTCACCTCACAATGTCGATCGAAACTGAAATGTCAAACTCTTGAGATACGGCTTCAAACACCAGTACCTACAACCACCGAAGATCCACTTCCATAAATACCCGATTTAACAAAATTCCCTCAGAAGTCAGCTGGTCAACCTTTGGTCAAAGTCAAAGTTAACGGTCAAGTCAACAGTCTATGTTGACCTAACTCGTCGAGTGTAGCTCACTGACTCATCGAGTTCCTTCATAACTCAAGAAATTGTGGAAACCTTAGTCAACTCACGTAGTTTCCAGACAACTCGTCGAGTCCATGTTGTGTAAAAATGTCGAAAAAACCCTAACTAACTCGTCGAGTCATCTAACTGACTCACCGAGTCCATGCAAGAAGAATACAGGCAATCTTCATCTGACTCGTCGAGTTGACCATGCAGCTCGTCGAGTCTCTTCAGTCTTTTTCTTATTCAGACGCTTTTAAGAAAGACCAAGGCTCCAAATTGCATATCTAGCCTTGTAGGGTATGATTTCCAAGTAAAGTTGCAAACTTTACGTGCATGTAAGGTCTTAAATGCCAAAAACAAGCTAACGAAGAAGTTTTAGGTAAGGAGAAGACCATAACTTGCTAAAGACTAGAACTTTATGACTATAAGCGACTAGAAGAGTCCATATATGAAGTTACTGTTGGAATAGTGTCTAAGGCTATAACTATATTCGGTGGTGCATGGTCCTTTTGGGTTGCCTTCACCATAGCAACTTGAAGGATGATTTGTTAAGAGAGAGTAAATATTATAAGGAATAATATTTAGCTATTTGATTAATATAAGTCATAGATTGATTGGTATTAATTTGGTGACTTAAAGAGATTAATTAAATAAGAGGGTATAAACTGTCAATTGTTTGATAGTTAGACTTTAGACTATAAATCCATTAGGATGGACTTTGGACGGTTTCTAAGAGCTTTAGGATAGCTCAAAATAGTCCATAAGGATATCTATGGAATGGATTTGGATAGCCTTAAGTGAAGATTATCCAATTAGGGTTTAGGGTGAAACCCTTAAGGAGTCTAAAGGTATAAATAGGCCCTTGGGGTGTGGAATTCGTGGACAATCTTTCAGAACCTAAAGAAAGGAACCTCTGGCCGAATTCCATCCCCTCTCCTCTCTCCTAAATCATCTTGCTTGCTATTGGTGTTTGTAAGCCATTAGAGGAGTGACAATTGTGACTCTAGAAGCTCCAAGACAAGAAGATCAACAAGGAACTCAAAGGTATGATTCTAGATCTGTATTAATGTTATTGTTTAACCTAATTAGCCATTAGAAGTCTTGGATTCAAAAGCATGTTTGATAGAAAGCCTAGATCCAAGCAATAGGGTTTTGCATGCGCACATAGGAAAGTTCTTATGGCTAAAACCCAACAGTGGTATCAGAGCCTAGATTGGTTTTCTACAAATTGTTGCTTGAATAACTGAAACAAACCTGCAAAATTCGATTTTTTGGTTTTGAGTCACTGACTCGTCGAGTTCCAAAGTGGACTCGGCGAGTAGGCCTGACTCGGCGAGTCCATTTGTGTACTCGGCGAGTCCAAGCGTCAGGAAAGGCCAGATTCGGGATTTCTTTGTGTTTATCTTATCCAAACTTACCATAAACTAATTAGATCAATATGAATCCGTTTTTTTGATAAATATAAGTGTTATCTTGATCTAGTTAAAGGTAATTATCAACTAATTAAATATTTAGTTTCTTTATATGATAATTAATTAATTGTTTTAATTATTTTTTGGTAATTATCCTCAAAGAAATCAAAGATAAATCAAATAAAGATAATTAAGATATTAATTGTTAATTGAAATTATTTGTTATTTGATCCTCCATGTTTTTAAATGTTTAAAACCTACCCTATAGTTTTGAAATTTAAATTTATGATTAAAAGCTTTAATTTAGACAACTTAAATTTCAAACCCTAGATTTTGAAAAGTTTAAAATACAACCCTATACTTATATGATGTTATTAGAATAATATATATATGTATAACTAAATGCTAGTCTTACCGCTAGTAGGCCTCATTCACGAAGCCGATCTATAAGGTGGGTATAAGGTTGCGGCCTATAAAATGGCGCTTAATGGGTGTACACTCACACCCACCGCTTGCTTGATTGGTGGAGGGTCGTTAGCCGAACGGGTAGGATAGGGTAACCTCATCCTCTCATTAAAAGTATAATAAGAAATACGAAGTAACTAAATCCTTTTTAAATTTCCCAATCTTAGTTACTTTAGGAAAAGTGAATTGATGCAATTCCATGAAATTACACTTTGCACCTTGCTAAGATGTTAGTGGAGCGTGTGTGGTTTACCGGCACACTAATTGGTTCTAAGCGAAGGTGGCGAAGGGTGATTCATTGTTTATCATAGTTCGATGGAGCGTGTGTGGTTTACCGGCACATCGAATAGGTGATCGTAACAATGAAGGCACCATGTAAATTTGCATGGTAATTCACACCCGCTTTGTGATCCTCGGCATCCCAGTCACAAACAAGAGGGGCATATCGAGATTTAAACATGCCATTGAATAGTTCAATGAATCTCATCCGAACCTAGGAATTCTCAAAAACACTTAGGACCAAAAGTTTAAGTTTTTTGATGGAGAATTAGTGAATCGTCATTCACTTACCTTCAATTTATTTGCATGTTGGATTACGGCATCCCTTTTCTAGTATGTAAATGTTATTGTTGGATCCTAGCCCTAATTTTTCTTATTGGGTGATAATTAGGGATTCTTGTTCTAATCTATCTTTGTCCTTTTTATAGATGTCAAATGCAAACAACGCTGCTGCTAGTTCTTTCACGTTGATGAGCCTTTGCCAAATACATTCGCACTATTGCTCGCTATGAGGATAAAGAGTATGTCCTCGACGAGAAGCTCGAGAAAATCAACCCCGAAATTGCTACTCCCGCTGAAATCACCGCCTTTGAAACCCATGAGCGAGATGCGACGAAAGTACATTGCATCATGATCGCCACCATGAACTCCGAGTTCCAAAAGTCCTACGAGGACATGTATCCATACGAGATGCATCAAGACTTGTTGGAGAGGTACCACCAAAACGCGAGACAAGAGCGTTACGAGATCTTCACCAACATGATTTCCGCTAAGATGGGTCATGGAGAATCTCTTACCGTGCACTTGCAAAAGATGCAAAGGTATGTCGACCGCCTTCGCAAGTTAAACGTTGACTTCGGCGAAGACTTGGCGATCGACATGGTGCTTCACGCTTTGCCTCCGATGTACAATCAATTTAGGATGACCTACCACATGAACAAAGAGGAGGTCACTCTAAGTAAGCTCCAAGGTCTCTTGAGGGTTGCTGAGAGCAATTTCAAGGACAAGTCTGTTGCACCAACTCCCAATCCGTCTGCTGCTCCTGTCTTGGCAATTGGTCAAGGGAAGGGGAAGAAGAGGAAAGCTTCTTCAAATAACTATCGAAAGGTGAAAGCCCGAGATGGTTCCTCTTCTAGTGGGACAAAAGTTGATCCCTCTAAGCCCTGCTCTAACCCGAAGGAGGCAGAGTGCCACCACTGCCACAAGATAGGACATTGGAAGCAAAGCTGCCCGGACTACCTGCAAGCCATCAAGGAGGGAAAGATCAAGCCATCTTTCGCAGGTATATATGCAATAAAATCTAACGATTCTAATCATGCTATATCTTGGGTTCTTGACACCGGTTGTGGTTACCACATTTGTTCTAATGTGCAGGGACTAAAAAGAAGTAGGGATGTGGAGCAAGGAAGGATCAACCTAATCATGGGGAACAGAAGATCGTCGCCTGTGACCAAGATTGGAGTGTATTCTTTGGTGCTTAAGAATAGTTTAGTTTTAGATTTGAACAATTGTTGCTACTCGCCAGAAATGGCTAGAAACATCATTTCATTTCATGGTTTATATAGACAAGGTTTTAGATTTTCTTTTAATAATGAGAATGGTTCTATTTTGGCTTATCTAAATGGTGTCTTTTATTTTGAAGCTATACCATGTAATGGAATATATGAAACTGTTATGATTGTTGATAACTTAGGAAATGATGTTTTGAATATTGATTCTTCCACTAGTATGGATAAAGCATCCTTGTGGCATTGTCGTCTTGGACATGTCAACAAGAAACGCATAGCCCAACTCCAAAAGGATGGAGTGTTGGAGTCATTCGACCTTAGGGAAGATGACACATGCGAATCTTGTTTACTTGGAAAGATGACTAAGTCACCCTTCACTAGTACTTGTGAAAGGGGTGAGGGACTATTAGACCTAATACATACCGATGTATGTGGACCTTTTAGATCAACCACGAAGGATGGGAACCGCTTCTATGTGACCTTTACCGATGATTATAGTAGATATGGGTATATCTATTTAATCAAGCAAAAGTCAGAAACCTTTGAAAAGTTCAAAGAGTTCAAAAATGAAGTGGAGAATCAATTGGGCAGGAAAATCAAGATGCTTCGATCCGATCGAGGAGGAGAGTACCTAAGTCTTGAATTCCACGATTATCTCAAGGAGTGTGGAATAGTTTCGCAATTGACGCCTCCTAGGACACCGCAATTGAATGGTGTGGCAGAAAGGCGTAATCGAACCTTATTAGATATGGTTCGCTCTATGATGAGTCGTGCTTCACTACCTATCTTCTTTTGGGGGTATGCTTTAGAGACTGCCGCCCATATCCTTAACCGAGTCCCTACCAAGAAGGTTGCCAAAACACCTCACGAGATGTGGACGGGGAAAGTTCCCTCGTTGGCACATATCAAGGTTTGGGGTTGCGAGGCTTTCGTAAGACGAGATACTCACGACAAGCTTGAACCTCGAAGTGAGCGATGTATTTTCATCGGCTACCCGCAAACTTCCTTTGGATATCTCTTCTATAGACCGAAAGATAATGTTATCTTTGTTGCGAGGAGAGGAGTTTTCCGAGAGCGAGAACTCATAAGCCAAGGAGACAGTGGGAGGCAAATCGAACTTGAAGAGATTCAAGAATCGATAGATGAAGGAACCTCTACCGCTGGCGTTCAACCCGAGGAGGAAACTCCGGTTGAACCAATTGACGAATCCTTACCTCTTAGACGTTCCGATAGATTTAGAGTTCAACCCCAGTTTTATGGTTTTCATATTACTACCGAAGGGGACACGTATATTAGTGATGGTACACTAATAAATCTTGATGAACCTAATAGCTATAAGGAAGCCATGGCAGGCCCGGAGTCTGCGAAATGGAAAGAGGCGATGGATAGCGAGATCCAATCCATGTACGATAACCAAGTTTGGAATTTGGTTGATTACGTGCCCGAACGTAAGACCGTAGGGTGCAAGTGGATCTTCAAGAAGAAGACCGACGTGGATGGGAACGTACACACATACAAAGCGCGATTGGTTGCGAAGGGCTTTACTCAAACTCCCGGAGTTGACTATGATGAGACCTTCTCGCCAGTTGCGAAGATTAAATCTATTAGAGTGATGCTAGCAATTGCCGCATTTCATGATTATGAGATTTGGCAAATGGATGTCAAGACCGCTTTCCTTAACGGAAAGTTGGCTGAGGATGTTTACATGGCTCAGCCAGAGGGGTTTGTGGATCCGAAGCATCCGAATAGAGTGTGTAAGCTTGAGAAGTCCATTTATGGACTTAGGCAAGCGTCTCGCAGATGGAATCTTTGCTTCGATGAGAAAGTCAAAGAGTTTGGATTTGTACGAAGCGAAGACGAATCTTGTGTGTATGTCAAAGCCAGTGGGAGTGTAGTAAGCTTCCTCGTTCTATATGTCGATGACATATTACTCATAGGAAACGACATCCCGCCTCTGCAGGAGGTTAAGTCCTGGCTCGGGAAGTGCTTCGCTATGAAGGACCTCGGAGAGGCTTCTTACATTTTGGGAATAAGGATAGTAAGAGAAAGAAGTAAGAGACTAATTGGACTTAGTCAGAATACTTACTTGGAGAAGGTACTAAAACGTTTTAGTATGGAAAACTCAAAGAAGGGAGAACTACCGATACAAGGAAATGCCAAGTTGAGTAAGACTCAAAGTCCGAGTACCGAAGCCGAGATAGCAGAAATGAGCCGAGTACCATACGCTTCCGTAGTTGGCTCAATCATGTATGCTATGACTTGTACTCGCCCTGATGTAGCCTTCGCTTTGAGCATGGTTAGCAGATATCAAGGGAACCCTGGCAAAGCACATTGGATTGCGGTGAAGAACATCCTTAAGTACCTTCGGAGGATGAAAGAATGGTTCTTAGTCCTTGGAGGGAGTGATGACTTGAAGGTGCGAGGGTATAGTGACGCCAGCTTTCAAACCGACAGGGACAACTATCGTTCGCAGTCGGGCTGGGTCTTTACCCTAAATGGAGGAGCAGTGACATGGAAAAGTTCCAAGCAGGAAACCGTAGCTGATTCAACGTGCGAATCAGAGTACATCGCAGCGAGCGAAGCGTCGAAGGAGGCAATATGGCTAAAGAACTTCATTGGTGATCTTGGAGTTGTGCCGGCCATAAAGGAGCCCATGGAGATTTTCTGTGATAACGAAGGTGCGGTTGCCTTGACCAAGGAACCGAGGGATCATGGTGGATCTCGACATATCGACAGAAAATATCACTTCATTAGACATCGTGTAGAAGAAGGACAACTCGTAGTGAAGAGGATATCATCAGAAGATAACCCAGCAGATCCGCTTTCGAAGGGACTAAGTAGGGTTAAGCACTTACAGCATGCTAGGAGTATTGGGCTGAAGGATGATATTAGCATAGATTAGATTGTATTAGAAACGTATAATAGATAAATGTAATTAACATTTGATGATTAAATAAAGAAGTTTTATTTATGAGTAAAGTTACTATCACATGTTAGTTGTTTAACTATTGTTTCACTTTGCATGTTTTGACTTCCAGAATAATTGAGTTTATTAGGAATAATCGAATTATTCAAATGGTCCACAATCGTTCATATGTTGGGAGTAGATATGAATGAAGATTGTCGTGAATTGGTGTGTAGAGTGTCTAAATGGTGTTAGACATAGCAAGAGTTTCTGCAACGTTCATGAGTGCTTACGAACTGGTTTTGAGCATTGGAATAAACCCGTGCTTGCTGGAATTACCTTATGGAATACGATATAAAAGGTGATCGCAAGACGATAATATCATATGGTCTTAAAACCTAGATATATGGTTTATTATTTGCTAATTGATTGTGCATTGATAATGCGAAAACGCATCAGTAACTTGATGTTATAAAACGCATTGTTGTGTATAGTTGGTTAATGAATAAGTAAATGCATATAAGTCGAAGTTTATCTGTAAATTTTATCCTAAGAGGGTAGAAGAGATATCTTGGCCACTCGATGATTTGATTTGACTTATGTGCCGGGCCCGGTCAGAACTGAATTGATGTGTTCGATTAAGTTCTATGTCAAATAAATCGAAGATCGAGAAATCTAAATGCTAGACTAACCATTCCATAGGATTGTCAGCATGATATCTAACAGAGGACTGTACGATCCCTTATCTAAAGGACAAGATTGATTAGATCAGAGTTGACTGCGTCTTTGAGAGCTACGATTGCAAACCGTATTATACTTGTATAGTTACTAGACTTATCCAAGTGGGAGACTGTTGGAATAGTGTCTAAGGCTATAACTATATTCGGTGGTGCATGGTCCTTTTGGGTTTCCTTCACCATAGCAACTTGAAGGATGATTTGTTAAGAGAGAGTAAATATTATAAGGAATAATATTTAGCTATTTGATTAATATAAGTCATAGATTGATTGGTATTAATTTGGTGACTTAAAGAGATTAATTAAATAAGAGGGTATAAACTGTCAATTGTTTGATAGTTAGACTTTAGACTATAAATCCATTAGGATGGACTTTGGACGGTTTCTAAGAGCTTTGGGATAGCTCAAAATAGTCCATAAGGATATCTATGGAATGGATTTGGATAGCCTTAAGTGAAGATTATCCAATTAGGGTTTAGGGTGAAACCCTTAAGGAGTCTAAAGGTATAAATAGGCCCTTGGGGTGTGGAATTCGTGGACAATCTTTCAGAACCTAAAGAAAGGAACCTCTGGCCGAATTCCATCCCCTCTCCTCTCTCCTAAATCATCTTGCTTGCTATTGGTGTTTGTAAGCCATTGGAGGAGTGACAATTGTGACTCTAGAAGCTCCAAGACAAGAAGATCAACAAGGAACTCAAAGGTATGATTCTAGATCTGTATTAATGTTATTGTTTAACCTAATTAGCCATTAGAAGTCTTGGATTCAAAAGCATGTTTGATAGAAAGCCTAGATCCAAGCAATAGGGTTTTGCATGCGCACATAGGAAAGTTCTTATGGCTAAAACCCAACAGTTACAACTTCAGATCATGCCTAAAACCATAAATAATTCCAAAAAAAAACTAGAAATAGTCGTAGACTTTTGCGTGAAGAGATCTAGCTAAAGAGAATTCAAGGTAACGACTTGTTACCTTCAAGATGATGCTAAGATGAAGTAGAAATCAGATCCACAAGCTTCTCCTTGCTCCATTCTCCTTAGACTTCAATCCCTCTTCACAAAATCCACCTTCTAAGCTTCTTAACACCCAAAAATGGAGAGTAGATGTGATTATGTTTTTGCTGAGCTCAAGGGTGATGGTAAGGGAGGTAGAAGGATGCTAATAACCCTTTAAACAGGGTGTAAAATCATAGAAATTAGGTTTTCATTTCCCAGCTCCTACTCGTCGAGTTGGGGTCCTCCAACTCGTCGAGTAAGCCTCCTAATTTACCCAGCCTGATCCGCTTCTACACGATGAATTCGGCCATCCAACTTGTCTAGTAGGTATAAGAATCTGAATATATGATTTAATTTTTATACCTAGGAGTCGGGGTGTTACAGCCTACCTTGCTATTTTCCAAAATCCATCGAGACCACTCTGGTCCAAATTCATCAGCCAGTCAACTAAATTACTAGGTTCCACCCGAATTGCTGAGTCAAAAGACTCCCACATAGTCACCTCTCGTGTCTTCTGACAGAAAGCCTCACACAATGATTACCCAAACTATCGCAACACTACCTGATGCTAAATTGAATGCTACAGGACCGACTTTAGTCTTTCCTCATAGCCAATCTCTTGTGACCTACCGATTCGTGTTTCCAGCATATTGTTGTTGGGTTTTAGCCATAAGAACTTTCCTATGTGCGCATGCAAAACCCTATTGCTTGGATCTAGGCTTTCTATCAAACATGCTTTTGAATCCAAGACTTCTAATGGCTAATTAGGTTAAACAATAACATTAATACAGATCTAGAATCATACCTTTGAGTTCCTTGTTGATCTTCTTGTCTTGGAGCTTCTAGAGTCACAATTATCACTCCTCTAATGGCTTACAAACACCAATAGCAAGCAAGATGATTTAGGAGAGAGGAGAGGGGGTGGAATTCGGCCAGAGGTTCCTTGCTTTAGGTTCTGAAAGATTGTCCACGAATTCCACACCCCAAGGGCCTATTTATACCTTTAGACTCCTTAACGGTTTCACCCTAAACCCTAATTGGATAATCTTCACTAAAGGCTATCCAAATCCATTCCATAGATATCCTTATGGACTATTTGGAGCTATCCCAAAGCTCTTAGAAACCGTCCAAAGTCCATCCTAATGGATTTATAGTCTAAAGTCTAACTATCAAACAATTGACAGTTTATACCCTCTTATTTAATTAATCTCTTTAAGTCACCAAATTAATACCAATTAATCTATGACTTATATTAATCAAATAGCTAAATATTATTCCTTATAATATTTACTCTCTCTTAACAAATCATCCTTCAAGTTGCTATGGTGAAGGCAACCCAAAAGGACCATGCACCACCGAATATAGTTATAGCCTTAGACACTATTCCAACAGTCTCCCACTTGGATAAGTCTAGTAACTATACAAGTATAATATGGTTTGCAATCGTAGCTCTCAAAGACGCTGTCAACTCTGATCTAATCAATCTTGTCCTTTAGATAAGGGATCGTACAGTCCTCTGTTAGATATCATGCTGACAATCCTATGGAATGGTTAGTCTAGCATTTAGATTTCTCGATCTTCGATTTATTTGACATAGAACTTAATCGAACACATCAATTCAGTTCTGACCGGGCCCGGCACATAAGTCAAATCAAATCATCGAGTGGCCAAGATATCTCTTCTACCCTCTTAGGATAAAATTTACAGATAAACTTCGACTTATATGCATTTACTTATTCATTAACCAACTATACACAACAATGCGTTTTATAACATCAAGTTACTGATGCGTTTTCGCATTATCAATGCACAATCAATTAGCAAATAATAAACCATATATCTAGGTTTTAAGACCATATGATATTATCGTCTTGCGATCACCTTTTATATCGTATTCCATAAAGTGATTCCAGCAAGCGCGGGTTTATTCCAATGCTCAAAACCAGTTCGTAAGCACTCATGAACGTTGCAGCAACTCTTGCTATGTCTAACACCATTTAGACACTCTACACACCAATTCACGACAATCTTCATTCATATCTACTCCCAACATATGAACGATTGTGGACCATTTGAATAATTCGATTATTCCTAATAAACTCAATTATTCTGGAAGTCAAAACATGCAAAGTGAAACAATAGTTAAACAACTAACATGTGATAGTAACTTTACTCATAAATAAAACTTCTTTATTTAATCATCAAATGTTAATTACATTTATCTATTATACGTTTCCAATACAATCTAATCTATGCTAATATCATCCTTCAGCCCAATACTCCTAGCATGCTGTAAGTGCTTAACCCTACTCAGTCCCTTCGTAAGCGGATCTGCTGGGTTATCTTCTGATGATATCCTCTTCACTACGAGTTGTCCTTCTTCTACACGATGTCTAATGAAGTGATATTTTCTGTCGATATGTCGAGATCTACCATGATCCCTCGGTTCCATAGTCAAGGCAACCGCACCTTCGTTATCACAGAAAATCTCCATGGGCTCCTTTATGGCCGACACAACTCCAAGATCACCAATGAAGTTCTTTAGCCATATTGCCTCCTTCGACGCTTCGCTCGCTGCGATGTACTCTGATTCGCACGTTGAATCAGCTACGGTTTCCTGCTTGGAACTTTTCCATGTCACTGCTCCTCCATTTAGGGTAAAAACCCAGCCCGACTGCGAACGATAGTTGTCCCTGTCGGTTTGAAAGCTGGCGTCACTATACCCTCGCACCTTCAAGTCATCACTCCCTCCAAGGACTAAGAACCATTCTTTCGTTCTCCGAAGGTACTTAAGGATGTTCTTCACCGCAATCCAATGTGCTTTGCCAGGGTTCCCTTGATATCTGCTAACCATGCTCAAAGCGAAGGCTACATCAGGGCGAGTACAAGTCATAGCGTACATGATTGAGCCAACTGCGGAAGCGTATGGTACTCGGCTCATTTCTGCTATCTCGGCTTCGGTACTCGGACTTTGAGTCTTACTCAACTTGGCATTTCCTTGTATCGGTAATTCTCCCTTCTTTGAGTTTTCCATACTAAAACGTTTTAGTACCTTCTCCAAGTAAGTATTCTGACTAAGTCCAATTAGTCTCTTACTTCTTTCTCTTACTATCCTTATTCCCAAAATGTAAGAAGCCTCTCCGAGGTCCTTCATAGCGAAGCACTTCCCGAGCCAGGACTTAACCTCCTGCAGAGTCGGGATGTCGTTTTCTATGAGTAATATGTCATCGACATATAGAACGAGGAAGCTTACTACACTCCCACTGGCTTTGACATATACACAAGATTCGTCTTCGCTTCGTACAAATCCAAACTCTTTGACTTTCTCATCGAAGCAAAGATTCCATCTGCGAGACGCTTGCTTAAGTCCATAAATGGACTTCTCAAGCTTACACACTCTATTCGGATGCTTCGGATCCACAAACCCCTCTGGCTGAGCCATGTAAACATCCTCAGCCAACTTTCCGTTAAGGAAAGCGGTCTTGACATCCATTTGCCAAATCTCATAATCATGAAATGCGGCAATTGCTAGCATCACTCTAATAGATTTAATCTTCGCAACTGGCGAGAAGGTCTCATCATAGTCAACTCCGGGAGTTTGAGTAAAGCCCTTCGCAACCAATCGCGCTTTGTATGTGTGTACGTTCCCATCCACGTCGGTCTTCTTCTTGAAGATCCACTTGCACCCTACGGTCTTACGTTCGGGCACGTAATCAACCAAATTCCAAACTTGGTTATCGTACATGGATTGGATCTCGCTATCCATCGCCTCTTTCCATTTCGCAGACTCCAGGCCTGCCATGGCTTCCTTATAGCTATTAGGTTCATCAAGATTTATTAGTGTACCATCACTAATATACGTGTCCCCTTCGGTAGTAATATGAAAACCATAAAACTGGGGTTGAACTCTAAATCTATCGGAACGTCTAAGAGGTAAGGATTCGTCAATCGGTTCAACCGGAGTTTCCTCCTCGGGTTGAACGCCAGCGGTAGAGGTTCATTCATCTATCGATTCTTGAATCTCTTCAAGTTCGATTTGCCTCCCACTGTCTCCTTGGCTTATGAGTTCTCGCTCTCGGAAAACTCCTCTCCTCGCAACAAAGATAACATTATCTTTCGGTCTATAGAAGAGATATCCAAAGGAAGTTTGCGGGTAGCCGATGAAAATACATCGCTCACTTCGAGGTTCAAGCTTGTCGTGAGTATCTCGTCTTACGAAAGCCTCGCAACCCCAAACCTTGATATGTGCCAACGAGGGAAATTTCCCCGTCCACATCTCGTGAGGTGTTTTGGCAACCTTCTTGGTAGGGACTCGGTTAAGGATATGGGCGGCAGTCTCTAAGGCATACCCCCAAAAGAAGATAGGTAGTGAAGCACGACTCATCATAGAGCGAACCATATCCAATAAGGTTCGATTACGCCTTTCTGCCACACCATTCAATTGCGGTGTCCTAGGAGGCGTCAATTGCGAAACTATTCCACACTCCTTGAGATAATCGTGGAATTCAAGACTTAGGTACTCTCCTCCTCGATCGGATCGAAGCATCTTGATTTTCCTGCCCAATTGATTCTCCACTTCATTCTTGAACTCTTTGAACTTTTCAAAGGTTTCTGACTTTTGCTTGATTAAATAGATATACCCATATCTACTATAATCATCGGTAAAGGTCACATAGAAGCGGTTCCCATCCTTCGTGGTTGATCTAAAAGGTCCACATACATCGGTATGTATTAGGTCTAATAGTCCCTCACCCCTTTCACAAGTACTCGTGAAGGGTGACTTAGTCATCTTTCCAAGTAAACAAGATTCGCATATGTCATCTTCCCTAAGGTCGAATGACTCCAACACTCCATCCTTTTGGAGTTGGGCCATGCGTTTCTTGTTGACATGTCCAAGACGACAATGCCACAAGGATGCTTTATCCATACTAGTGGAAGAATCAATATTCAAAACATCATTTCCTAAGTTATCAACAATCATAACAGTTTCATATATTCCATTACATGGTATAGCTTCAAAATAAAAGACACCATTTAGATAAGCCAAAATAGAACCATTCTCATTATTAAAAGAAAATCTAAAACCTTGTCTATATAAACCATGAAATGAAATGATGTTTCTAGCCATTTCTGGCGAATAGCAACAATTGTTCAAATCTAAAACTAAACTATTCTTAAGCACTAAAGAATACACTCCAATCTTGGTCACAGACGACGATCTTCTGTTCCCCATGATTAGATTGATTCTTCCTTGCTCCACATCCCTACTTCTTCTTAGTCCCTGCACATTAGAACAAATGTGATAACCACAATCGGTGTCAAGAACCCAAGAAATAGCATGATTAGAATCGTTAGATTTTATTGCATATATACCTGCGAAAGATGGCTTGATCTTTCCTTCCTTGATGGCTTGCAGGTAGTCCGGGCAGCTTCGCTTCCAATGTCCTATCTTGTGGCAGTGGTGGCACTCTGCCTCCTTCAGGTTAGAGCAGGGCTTAGAGGGATCAACTTTTGTCCCACTAGAAGAGGAACCATCTCGGGCTTTCACCTTTCGATAGTTATTTGAAGAAGCTTTCCTCTTCTTTCCCTTCCCTTGACCAATTGCCAAGACAGGAGCAACAGACGGATTGGGAGTTGGTGCAACAGACTTGTCCTTGAAATTGCTCTCAGCAACCCTCAAGAGACCTTGGAGCTTACTTAGAGTGACCTCCTCTTTGTTCATGTGGTAGGTCATCCTAAATTGATTATACATCGGAGGCAAAGAGTGAAGCACCATGTCGATCGCCAAGTCTTCGCCGAAGTCAACGTTTAACTTGCGAAGGCGGTCAACATACCTTTGCATCTTTTGCAAGTGCACGGTAAGAGATTCTCCATGACCCATCTTAGCGGAAATCATGTTGGTGAAGATCTCGTAACGCTCTTGTCTCGCGTTTTGGTGGTACCTCTCCAACAAGTCTTGATGCATCTCGTATGGATACATGTCCTCGTAGGACTTTTGGAACTCGGAGTTCATGGTGGCGATCATGATGCAATGTACTTTCGTCGCATCTCGCTCATGGGTTTCAAAGGCGGTGATTTCAGCGGGAGTAGCAATTTCGGGGTTGATTTTCTCGAGCTTCTCGTCGAGGACATACTCTTTATTCTCATAGCGAGCAATAGTGCGAATGTATCTTATCCATTCGCCAAAGTTCGTCCCATCGAAGGTGACCTTTTGGCAAAGGCTCATCAACGGGAAAGAACTAGCAGCAGCGTTGTTTGCGTTTGACATCTATAGAAAGGACAAAGATAGATTAGAACAAGAATCCCTAATTATCACCCAATAAGAAAAATTAGGGCTAGGATCCAACAATAACATTTACATACTAGAAAAGGGATGCCGTAATCCAACATGCAAATAAATTGAAGGTAAGTGAATGACGATTCACTAATTCTCCATCACAAAACTTAAACTTTTAGTCCTAAGTGTTTTTTGAGAATTCCTAGGTTCGGATGAGATTCATTGAACTATTCAATGGCATGTTTAAATCTCGATATGCCCCTCTTGTTTGTGACTGGGATGCCGAGGATCACAAAGCGGGTGTGAATTACCATGCAAATTTACATGGTGCCTTCATTGTTACAATCACCTATTCGATGTGCCGGTAAACCACACACGCTCCACCGAACTATGATAAACAAAGAATCACCCTTCGCCACCTTCGCTTAGAACCAATTAGTGTGCCGGTAAACCACACACGCTCCACTAACATCTTAGCAAGGTGCAAAGTGTAATTTCATGGAATTGCATCAATTCACTTTTCCTAAAGTAACTAAGATTGGGAAATTTAAAAAAAAATTTAGTTACTTCGTATTTCTTATTATACTTTTAATGAGAGGATGAGGTTTGCCCTATCCGACCCGTTTGGCTAACGACCCTCCACCAATCAAGCAAGCGGTGGGTGTGAGTGTACACCCATTAAGCGCCATTTTATAGGCCGCAACCTTATACCCACCTTATAGATCGGCTTCGTGAATGAGGCCTACTAGCGGTAAGACTAGCATTTAGTTATACATATATATATTATTCTAATAACATCATATAAGTATAGGGTTGTATTTTAAACTTTTCAAAATCTAGGGTTTGAAATTTAAGTGGTCTAAATTAAAGCTTTTAATCATAAATTTAAATTTCAAAACTATAGGGTAGGTTTTAAACATTTAAAAACATGGAGGATCAAATAACAAATAATTTCAATTAACAATTAATATCTTAATTATCTTTATTTGATTTATCTTTGATTTCTTTGAGGATAATTACCAAAAATAATTAAAACAATTAATTAATTATCATATAAAGAAACTAAATATTTAATTAGTTGATAATTACCTTTAACTAGATCAAGATAACACTTATATTTATCAAAAAAACGGATTCATATTGATCTAATTAGTTTATGGTAAGTTTGGATAAGATAAACACAAAGAAATCCCAAATCTGGCCTTTCCTGACGCTTGGACTCGCCGAGTACACAAATGGACTCGCCGAGTCAGGCCTACTCACCGAGTCCACTTTGGAACTCGACGAGTCAGTGACTCAAAACCAAAAAATCGAATTTTGCAGGTTTGTTTCAGTTATACAAGCAACAATTTGTAGAAAACCAATCTAGGCTCTGATATCACTGTTGGGTTTTAGCCATAAGAACTTTCCTATGTGCGCATGCAAAACCCTATTGCTTGGATCTAGGCTTTCTATCAAACATGCTTTTGAATCCAAGACTTCTAATGGCTAATTAGGTTAAACAATAACATTAATACAGATCTAGAATCATACCTTTGAGTTCCTTGTTGATCTTCTTGTCTTGGAGCTTCTAGAGTCACAATTGTCACTCCTCTAATGGCTTACAAACACCAATAGCAAGCAAGATGATTTAGGAGAGAGGAGAGGGGGTGGAATTCGGCCAGAGGTTCCTTGCTTTAGGTTCTGAAAGATTGTCCACGAATTCCACACCCCAAGGGCCTATTTATACCTTTAGACTCCTTAAGGGTTTCACCCTAAACCCTAATTGGATAATCTTCACTTAAGGCTATCCAAATCCATTCCATAGATATCCTTATGGACTATTTTGAGCTATCCCAAAGCTCTTAGAAACCGTCCAAAGTCCATCCTAATGGATTTATAGTCTAAAGTCTAACTATCAAACAATTGACAGTTTATACCCTCTTATTTAATTAATCTCTTTAAGTCACCAAATTAATACCAATTAATCTATGACTTATATTAATCAAATAGCTAAATATTATTCCTTATAATATTTACTCTCTCTTAACAAATCATCCTTCAAGTTGCTATGGTGAAGGCAACCCAAAAGGACCATGCACCACCGAATATAGTTATAGCCTTAGACACTATTCCAACAATTGTGGCCCTCCTATAGTCTTGCGGACTGGGCCTCCTTGGTCTAAACCATCTGAAGACATTTGTGAATGCATCGCTAATCTACCGTAATCTCATCGCTGAACAGGGATTGGTGAATTCTACGGGCCACCCCACAGTCTAACAACACTCCCACACTGACTGCCCACTAGTGATTCCTACGGGCGCCCGATAATAGCCCACACTAACTTCTAACTATTGAATGCTATAGGCCACCCCGCAGTCTTACAACACACCTCATGCTATCTGACTGCTAGTGAACATTATCGACCACCCCACAATCTTATAACACTTCTATACTAACTGCTAACTAATGAATTCTACGGGCCACCCTGCAGTCTTATAACACTTTCACTTACCATAGACGTATCCTAATGCCTTACACCTAACCTGCCAAATTGAACACACTCAGAGTCGAGCACGCACTCAACCAAACACTTAAGTTGAACTCAGGTAGCGGAAGGAACCCTAACCTGGTCGCCTAAAGCTTGATATCAAACACCAAGAAGACGTGAACCCAACGTTGGGAAGTTTCCCAAACTCCCAACCCACCCACTCCTCAATCCAGAAAGCCACTTGGGCCAAACTTATTTTTTTGTCAAATATGGCTCAAAAATCCCCGAAGACCTCCTACGATAAAAAAAAAGTTATGATCGCAAGGACTGGACTTGCGATCGCGTATCCCACAAAAGTTGATTTTTCAAAACTTTGCCAACTCTCTCTATTCCTCTTTGTATGAAAAAGACGATTCAGTTAAAAGGAAAAGACCTATGTAACTAAAAACACACAAAAATTGAAAATAAGTTGCAAAAGCAAAAATAAAAAACAAACATCTGGGTTACCTCCCGGTAAGCTGCCCGTTTTTACTATCATTGGCTCAATGATGTTGCTAGATTTCCTCAATTATGGTAAGTTGAGACCTCAACTACCTCTACTTCCTCATTTGTAACTTGAACCCTTTGTAAAAAGCTTTGAGCCAGTGACCATTAACTTTAAAAATCTTTCATGTTTGTTCACATTTGATTTCTATGTGTAACGACCCAATTTTTTTTTTTTTTTTTTTTTTACGTCCGAAAATTTCATTTTTAAGATATTACTTTAGAAAACATTAATAAATAAAAACATTGTTTATTCACACCATAACACATTGCAACCATGTCCTAAAAGCCAAACCGTACATCCCATCAAAATATCAGAGTACAATCCCAGTAAATCTCATAAATGCGGAAACCAAAGAGTGTGTGTATGACGTGCCGCTACCGCGCCGGCTCCTTCCCCTTCGATGCAGAGGTACCTGAAAACAAAATTGTAAACGTAAGCACAAAGCTTAGTGAGTTCCCCCAACGTACCGCATACCATACAAACACATAACATACGTACTACCAGGCTATTCTGGGGTGCCTGACTACCCGGTACGGCCATTCTGGGGTGCCAACCTACCCATACGGCCATTCTGGGGTGCCGTCTTACCCGTGTCAAGCCATTCTGGGGTGCTGACTACCCATGTCAAGCCATTCTGGGGTGCTGACTACCCATCGGTCCTAACAACCGATCCTCGGGGACTATTTCACCCCTACTACTACGATCACATATAACATAACAAGCCAGCATGCATACATATCATCACATACTGTCAGACGTATCTGGGGTGTCTGACTACCCTTCGGTCCTAACAACCAAACTCTACTACTATCACATACAACATATCATGCTAGCATATAACATGTCAGGTAATAGCGAACTTAGATGATATCACAAAGACAATCATCTATCATACATCTCCTACTGGTGGGTCGGCATTGTGGCCTTAGACCCACCGCTACTGGAAGGTAACTCACCTCAAAGTAGCTGCTGAACTGATCGGGAACTAACTGACTGCTGCTGCTCCGGGAGTCCTCCGGCTGCAATTTCCACGACATACTCAATCAAACACTGCTAACTGTCCTTTAGGTAAAATGACCATTTTACCCCTGGTTTAGCTCTAAGCCAAAGCTGGAGTCAACTTTCAGTTGACCCGACTCGCCGAGTGGATCACCACTCGCCGAGTCCCTAGCAAACCAATGTCCTGGGTCCCTGGTTCTACTCGTCGAGTCGGGCTATGACTCGACGAGTTCACCTTCTAACTGTCATTCAACACCTTCATCCTACTCGCCGAGTTGTATGAACAACTCGTCGAGTTCATCTTCATCCGATGAACACTTTATGCTAAGACTCGCCGAGTTGTATGAACAACTCGCCGAGTCTGTTCTTGAGCTATGAAGATTGCCTTGGACTCGCTGAGTCAGGGCATTGACTCGCCGAGTCCTAACATGGGTGAGTTCAGCTCCCAACTCACCGAGTCACCCCCTGTGACTCATGCCTCAACTCGACACATGAAGAAGGGACCAAATCGGTGACTCGCGACCAGACTCGCCGAGTCACCTATGCGAGTCGCCGAGTCGTCGCCATGCACTCCTTAAATATACCGATTTGCTCGGTTCCAGTCCATGCCATTCATAGATCTGGACTTCTAGGACACGAATCACACGTAAAGTTTCCAACTTTACGTGTGGATATTCACCAATATGGATTATAGGGCTCAAAATGTCTCAAAAGGGTAGATCTAGGGCTAACAAGCCTCATGGGGCCAAAAAGCTAACAGATCTGAGCTCCTGGAGCTCAATCTTGCATAGATCCAAAGGCCAAACGCCTTATTACGGCATATAATGCACATACAAACTTGGGGAATTGACCAAGAAGGACCCAAATGAAGTTTTAAGCATAGAATCAAGGGGAAAACGGGTTATACCTCAAAGGAAATGTTGAAATGACACAAAGATGGCTGATCTCCTTCTCCTCTTCTTGATCTACTCCTCTTACTCCTCAAAACCTTCAAGAACACACCAAGAACACCTCAAACTCTCAAGGAAACAAGGGAAAACGATGTAGGGGGAGTTCTGGGGGTGAATGGGGACGAGTTGGGGCGGAATGAGAGTTTAAATAGGGTGCAAACCCTTGAAACTTAGGGTTTCATCCAGCAGCGGTGACTCGCCGAGTCCAGAATGTGGACTCGCCGAGTCGCCTACTTAAAACGTGTCCTGAGTCTCATCCCTACTCGGCGAGTCGGACCCTATGACTCGCCGAGTCCAAGGCTAAATTAGGGCAATGCTCAAATAAAATTCACATACTGGAAACCAGGTGCTACAAATCTCCCCCACTTATTTTAGACTTTGTCCTCGAAGTCTGCTGCCTGGTCCTGAAACAGCTCGGGGTAGTGCTCCATCATCTCGTCTACCGGCTCCCAAGTCCACTCTGAACCCTTGCGGTGCTGCCATTGCACCTTCACTAGCTCTACCCTCTTGTTCCTTAAATCCTTCGACTTCCTGTCGAGGATTGCGACTGGGCGCTCAATGTAGTTCAGGCTGTCATCAACCTGAATATCCTCCAAAGGTACTACTGCAGAATCGTCCACTAGGCACTTCCGCAACTGCGAAACATGGAAAGTGCTGTGGATCTGGCTAAGCTCGGCTGGCAGATCCAGCCTATATGCCACCTTGCCCACCCGGGCTAAGACCCTGAACGGTCCGATGAATCGCGGGCCCAACTTGCCCCGCTTCCTGAATCGGATGACGCCTTTCCACGGCGACACCTTCAGGAGGACCATATCCCCGACCTGGAACTCTAAATCGGATCGACGCTTGTCGGCATAACTTTTCTGCCGACTCTGAGCAGTCTGAAGCCTGCTCCGGACCTGCTGGATCCTCTCAGTCGTCTTGAGCACCACTTCGGTGCTTCCCATAACTCTCTGGCCGACCTCACCCCAGCATATCGGGGTCCTACACCTCCGTCTGTACAACATCTCGAAGGGAGGACGGTCGATACTCACGTGATAGCTGTTGTTGTAAGAGAACTCAGCCAAAGGAAGATAGGTATCCCAGCTACCACCGAAATCCAGAACACACGCCCGCAACATGTCCTCCAAGGTCTGGAGTCTGCTCACTCTGACCATCTGTCTGCGGGTGGAAGGCGATGCTGAAATGCAGACGAGTACCTAACTCGTCATGAAATTTCTTCCAGAATCTGGAAGTAAAACGCACATCCCTGTCCGAGATTACCGATACTGGCACCCCGTGCCGAGCCACAATCTCCCTGATATAGATGCCGGCCAATTTTTCGGCCGATATGCTCTCCTGAATCGGAATAAAGTGAGCACTCTTGGTCAATCTATCCACGATGACCCAAATCGAATCCACTCCACGTGTGGTCCTGGGAAGCTTTGTGATAAAATCCATCGTGATATCTTCCCACTTCCACAGTGGAATGTCCAACGACTGCATCTTGCCATGCGGCCTCTGATGTTCGGCCTTGACCTTCCTGCAGGTCAAGCACCGCTCGACGTACCATGCCACATCCCGCTTCATGCAGGGCCACCAATAGTCTAGACGAAGATCCCTATACATCTTCGTCGCCCCGGGGTGAATAGAGAATCGGGACTTGTGCGCCTCCTCCATCAAAATCTGGCGCACGCCCCCGTGATACGGCACCCACACCCTATGGTGTAGTGTCAATAACCCTCGGCTATCACAACCGAAGGAGGAAACCTGACCTACTACACGCTCGCTCTTCCGATGCTCCTCCTTGATAGCCTCCTGTTGAGCTTCCCGAATCTGCTCCAACAGGGGAGTCACCATAGTAATCCTCAAACAGGCGTCCCTGATTGGCGCCGTCTTGCGGCTAAGCGCATCGGCCACCACATTGGCCTTCCCCGGGTGGTAAAGGATCTCGCAATCATAATCCTTCACCACATCCAACCACCGACGCTGCCTCATGTTCAGATTCGGTTGATCCATGAGGTACCTCAAGCTCTTGTGGTCCGTGTAGATGGTACACCGAACCCCATAGAGGTAATGTCACCAAATCTTGAGGGCAAATACCACCGCCCCCAACTCCAAATCGTGCGTCGGGTAGTTCGCCTCGTGAGGCTTGAGCTGCCTCGAAGCGTAAGCAATGACATGCCCCCTTTGCATCAGCACCGCGCCCAACCCAGAAATGGACGCATCACAATAAACCACGAAATCCTCTACGCCCTCTGGCAGGGCTAAGATCGGCGCCTCACACAATCTCTGTCTCAGCGTCTCAAATGCAGCCTGCTGCTCGGGTCCCCACCGAAAGACCACGACTTTCTTCGTCAGCCGCGTCAGAGGCACGGCTATCTTGGAGAAATCCTGGATAAATCTCCGATAGTAGCCTGCCAATCCTAGGAAGCTCCGAATCTCAGATGGGGACTTCGGAACCTCCCATCTCATCACAGCCTCGACCTTGGCCGGATCGACCAGAATCCCGTTCTGGTTGACGAGGTGCCCCAGAAATTGCACCTCGCGCAACCAAAACTCACACTTGGAGAACTTGGCATACAAGCTCTCCCTCCTCAGGGTCTCTAACACCTCTCTCAAATGCTCCTCATGTTCCTCCCGGGTCTTGGAATAAACCAAGATATCATCGATAAAGACTATCACAGACCGGTCCAGCATCGGTCTGCATACACGGTTCATGAGGTCCATGAACGCGGCAGGAGCATTGGTGAGCCCAAACGGCATCACCACAAACTCGTAATGGCCATAGCGCGTCCGAAACGCGGTCTTCTGCATATCCTCCTCCCTGACCCTCATCTGATGATAACCCGAACGCAAATCAATCTTGGAGAACCAAGATGCGCCCTGAAGCTGGTCAAAGAGGTCATCAATCCTCGGAAGCGGGTAACGGTTCTTCACCGTTACCTTGTTCAGCTCCCGATAATCTATACACATCCGATAAGAGCCATCCTTCTTCTTCACAAACAGAATCGGGGCTCCCCAGGGCGAACTGCTCGGCCGAATAAATCCCTTGTCCAGCAGCTCCTGCAGCTGCGTAGACAACTCCTGCATCTCGGGAGGAGCCAACCGATACGGTGCTTTGGCTATCGGAGCCGCACCGGGGATGAGGTCAATCCTGAACTCCACCTGTCGCTCCGGAGGTATCCCAGGTAGTTCCTCCGGGAAAACATCAGCAAAATCTCGAACTACCGGGACCTCGCTCGCGGTCGCCTTACCCGCCTCCCGGGTGTCCATCACGTACGCGACATAACCCGCGCATCCCTGCTGAAGGTAGCGCCTAGCCCTCGCTGCTGAACATACAGTGGGTCCACACTGCGGCCGCTCTCCATGAATCACTAACTCTCCCCCGCTTGGGGTCCTGACTCGCACTAGCTGCTGTGCGCAATCTATCACTGCCCCATTAGGGCTCAACCAATCCATACCAATAATCACCTTGTTCCCACGCAATGGAATGGGAACCAAGTCTACGAGGTAACACTCCTCAAACAGTCGCAGGACACAATCTCGAAACACCATCGATGCTCGCACCGATCGATCATCAGCAATCTCTACCTCTAACGGGCAATCTAACTCGCCTGAAGTCTCATGAAATCTCTTGCTAAGAGCAAGAGAAACGAACGATCGGGATGCACCCGAGTCGAACAATACCTGAACCGGGATGCCGTTCACATGGAACGATCCTAATACACATGTATACACACGGAGCACATATCAATATCATAACAACGTAAAATAAAAGATATAAGGAAGGAATCATACCCGTCACCACATCGGGCGCGGCGCGTGCCTCCTCGGCAGTCAACTGAAATGCCCGACTCCTCACCACTGGAGCCTCTGCCTTGCCCTGACGGCCATCCGTGATCCGCAGGGTCGCTGGAGCTGGCGCCGGCGCCTTCACTGGCGCTGAAGCTGTCAACATGGGGCAATTGGCCTTCTTGTGGCCCCTCTGGTTGCAGTGGAAGCACAGCAACTCCGATGTCTGAATAACTGTCGCAGGAGCAGTGCAATCCCTACTGATATGCCCAAACTTGCCGCACTTGTAGCAGCCTGACGATCCCATCCTGCACGCCCCCTCGTGCGGCCTGCCGCACCTCCTGCAGCGGCTCGGTCCCGACTGGCCTTTTGGCCTCCCATCTGATCCCTTGGGCTTCTTCCCAAAAGCCCCTGATGCCTGACCATCCTCAAGTTTCCGTTTCCTGATGTGCTCCAAATCTATCTCCCTCTCCCTAGCCCTGGCAATCATGGAGTCTAGGGTAGGGCAAGCCGAAAAGCTGACATGCTCCCGAATATCAGCTCGTAGCATATCATGGTAACGAGTCCTCCTCATATCCTCGTCGCCTGCATACTGGGGCACCAATAAAGCCCTCTCCCGAAACTTGGCGGTGATCTCCGCCACGGTCTCTGTCGTCTGCCTCATGTCTAGAAACTCCCTGGCCAGCTGCTGAAGCTCGACCGCTGGCGCAAACTCTGCCCTGAACCTAGCCACAAAGTCCGACCAGGTCATTGCCTCGATAGCCGAGGCTCCCAACGAGTCACCCACTGACTCCCACCAATCTCGGGCCCGGTCCCGCAAACACCCTGCTGCGTATCTCACCTTCGACCCCTCGGGGCAGAAGCTGGTCAACTGGGCGGACTCAATATCCGCAATCCACCGCCTAGCGACAATGGGGTCCTTCACCCCATGGAAATCCGGCGCACCACTGCCCCTGAAGTCCTTGAAGGACAGTGTGCGAGATCCTGACTGGCTAGAGGCCAAGTCGCTCCTGAATGCCCGTAGGCGATCCTCCATCAACTCCACGATCCCTTCCTTGATCGACCCAAAGATGATGGGGGTCGACTCAAGGATGCCCCTAGTGATCTCCGACGTGATGAACTCACGTAGCCTCTCCTCAATCGGCTCGGTGCCAGATCCCGAACCTGACCCCTCTCCTGACCCGCCATCTGTCGGTCTCGGTCGAAGTACCACCATTCTACAAAACATCATAATAATCATTAGTGGTACTGCTACTTTCTGAGGGATCTCAACTACTTACAGGTTCCTTGGTCTCGTCTTGGCCTTCCTCGGCTCGGGTACGGATCCTCTGCTTTCAGTAGTACGGGCCCATACTACCTTCCACATCTATCCGTACCTTCTCCGAGGAATTCCTCGACTCCACCAACTCCCCTCTACTACTGCTACTCTCTGTTATTCTCATCCTAGGCTTGCCCTAGGGAAAACTCAAGTTCAACACAACTGGTCCTCAGCTGCTGTAGGTCTCCTCATAATGCCAGTTAGCCACCACCTAAACACCATCACATGTGATGAGGATTAGATAATCCTTCAAGTAAAAGGCCCGTCCCTACAACAGTTGGACTCAAACAAGAGCTGCGCAATAGGGCCAGTTCCAACACTTTGGGATTATTCAACCCTGATTACATGTGGTGTGACGTGTTTACCTAGTGGCTCACTCCCATTACTCAGAATCCCACCGAGCACGAAGCAAGCAGCATTCGGATAAGGAAAAACAGACTCAAGCCAAAACTGTTCTTAGAACAAGAAACGACACTTAACATAGGATGCTAAGCTCATACTATCAGGCATAACCTAAACAGGCTATCCTACTGCTGTCTACTCAATTCTAGCATGCAATATTCAATAAGCTGTAACAAATAAATAGGCACATAAGGCATCACTCCTAGATCCTTAGCCTATTCTAGCATGCAATATTCATAAAGCTGATAAACATAACATAAACTTGTATGGGTACTATGGGGAATACTTACTTGAGCTCGGCCGGTCGCGCACGTCACACACTTTACTCTTTCTTGTGACTCTTTTCCGGGTTTTAAAGAACAATTTCTTTTGGAAAAATCTTTCAATCCCTCAATTTGAGTCCAAACACTCCCGAAGGCGTGTCCGAATCCCTCAAACCAGGGCTCTGATACCAACTTGTAACGACCCAATTTTTTTTTTTCTTTTTTTACGTCCGAAAATTTCATTTTTAAGATATTACTTTAGAAAACATTAATAAATAAAAACATTGTTTATTCACACCATAACACATTGCAACCATGTCCTAAAAGCCAAACCGTACATCCCATCAAAATATCATAGTACAATCCCAGTAAATCTCATAAATGCGGAAACCAAAGAGTGTGTGTATGACGTGCCGCTACCGCGCCGGCTCCTTCCCCTTCGATGCAGAGGTACCTGAAAACAAAATTGTAAACGTAAGCACAAAGCTTAGTGAGTTCCCCCAACGTACCGCATACCATACAAACACATAACATACGTACTGCCAGGCTATTCTGGGGTGCCTGACTACCCGGTACGGCCATTCTGGGGTGCCGACCTACCCATACGGCCATTCTGGGGTGCCGTCTTACCCGTGTCAAGCCATTCTGGGGTGCTGACTACCCATGTCAAGCCATTCTGGGGTGCTGACTACCCATCGGTCCTAACAACCGATCCTCGGGGACTATTTCACCCCTACTACTATGATCACATATAACATAACAAGCCAGCATGCATACATATCATCACATACTGTCAGACGTATCTGGGGTGTCTGACTACCCTTCGGTCCTAACAACCAAACTCTACTACTATCACATACAACATATCATGCTAGCATATAACATGTCAGGTAATAGCGAACTTAGATGATATCACAAAGACAATCATCTATCATACATCTCCTACTGGTGGGTCGGCATTGTGGCCTTAGACCCACCGCTACTGGAAGGTAACTCACCTCAAAGTAGCTGCTGAACTGATCGGGAACTAACTGACTGCTGCTGCTCCGGGAGTCCTCCGGCTGCAATTTCCACGACATACTCAATCAAACACTGCTAACTGTCCTTTAGGTAAAATGACCATTTTACCCCTGGTTTAGCTCTAAGCCAAAGCTGGAGTCAACTTTCAGTTGACCCGACTCGCCGAGTGGATCACCACTCGCCGAGTCCCTAGCAAACCAATGTCCTGGGTCCCTGGTTCTACTCGTCGAGTCGGGCTATGACTCGACGAGTTCACCTTCTAACTGTCATTCAACACCTTCATCCTACTCGCCGAGTTGTATGAACAACTCGTCGAGTTCATCTTCATCCGATGAACACTTTATGCTAAGACTCGCCGAGTTGTATGAACAACTCGCCGAGTCTGTTCTTGAGCTATGAAGATTACCTTGGACTCGCCGAGTCAGGGCATTGACTCGCCGAGTCCTAACATGGGTGAGTTCAGCTCCCAACTCACCGAGTCACCCCTGTGACTCATGGCTCAACTCGACACATGAAGAAGGGACCAAATCGGTGACTCGCGACCAGACTCGCTGAGTCACCTATGCGACTCACCGAGTCGTCGCCATGCACTCCTTAAATATACTGATTTGCTCGGTTCCAGTCCATGCCATTCATAGACCTGGACTTCTAGGACACGAATCACACGTAAAGTTTCCAACTTTACGTGTGGATATTCACCAATATGGATTATAGGGCTCAAAATGTCTCAAAAGGGTAGATCTAGGGCTAACAAGCCTCATGGGGCCAAAAAGCTAACAGATCTGAGCTCCTGGAGCTCAATCTTGCATAGATCCAAAGGCCAAACGCCTTATTACGGCATATAATGCACATACAAACTTGGGGAATTGACCAAGAAGGACCCAAATGAAGTTTTAAGCATAGAATCAAGGGGAAAACGGGTTATACCTCAAAGGAAATGTTGAAATGACACAAAGATGGCTGATCTCCTTCTCCTCTTCTTGATCTACTCCTCTTACTCCTCAAAACCTTCAAGAACACACCAAGAACACCTCAAACTCTCAAGGAAACAAGGGAAAACGATGTAGGGGGAGTTCTGGGAGTGAATGGGGACGAGTTGGGGTGGAATGAGAGTTTAAATAGGGTGCAAACCCTTGAAACTTAAGGTTTCATCCAGCAGCGGTGACTCGCCGAGTCCAGAATGTGGACTCGCCGAGTCGCCTACTTAAAACGTGTCCTGAGTCTCGTCCCTACTCGGCGAGTCGGACCCTATGACTCGCCGAGTCCAAGGCTAAATTAGGGCAATGCTCAAATAAAATTCACATACCGGAAACCAGGTGCTACACTATGGCACCATGATCAAACACGTTAATAACAACAAAACGTCCCACCCAACAAGACCTTAATTTATCGGAAATAAGTTTGAAATGAGAGTGATATAAAAGTACCTTTTGGCTGGTATTGAATACCTTTCACGAGATCATCTTGTCATGAAAACCTTTCGTCTTCTCCGTATAGATTGCTTCGTTCTTGTAAGCGTCATTCTGGATTTCCTCTAACTCATGGATATCAAATTTCCTTTTCTTTCTAGCTTCATCCCTGCTCAAATTCAAATTCTTGATAGCCCAATATACTCGATGCTACATTTCAACCGGTAATCAACAAGGTTTGACAAAAACAATTCGATACGGTGGCATACTGATAAAAGTCTTATACGTTGTCCGGTGAGCCCATAATGCATCATCCAATAAAATGCTCCAATCTTTCTTGAGCGGATTAATGGTTTTCTCTATAATACCCATGATTTGTCTGTTTAAACCTTCTTCTTGCCCATTGGTTTGCGGGTAATATGTTGTGGATAACCGATGTGTGACATAATATTTCTTGAGAACTGCTTCGAGTGTGCGGTTGTAGAAATGCGTACCCCGATTAGTAATAATGGCTTTCGATGTCCCAACCCTAGTGAATATATTTGTCTTGACAAAATCAACAACAACCATGGCATCATCTGCTCTTGTAGCCTTTTCCTCGACCCATTTAGACACATTATCCACAACAAGTAAAATATACGCAAACCTGAAAGATGGAGGAAACAAACCCATGAAATCTATACCCCAAACGTGAAAGATTTTACATACGAAGTTTGGAGTAAGTGGAATCTAGTTCTGAGATGTTAAAGACCCAGTCATCTGGCACCTATCACAAGTTTTGCAAAAATAAAAAGAGTCACGAAAAATATGAGGCCAATAAAGACCTATGTCCAAAACCTTGCGTGCGGTTTGTTGTAGACCATAGTGCCCTCCAAAAGATTTTGAATGGTAGAAATTCGGAATTGACATGACTTTATCTTGGGGCACATATCTTCTAATAACTTGTCAGAACAATGTTTCCAAAAAAGATGTATCATCCCAAACATATCCTTTCGCCTCATTCTCTATTTTATCTTTCTGTGCTCGGATGAGATCTAAAGGGGGTTCTCTGGAGACCAAGTAGTTCACTATATCAACAATCCATGGAGGATTATGTAGAACGAATAGATGCTCATCATGAAAGGTTTCATGAATCATTTTCGAGTCTTCAGGTGGCGTGAGGCAGCTTAGATGATCAGCTGCCATATTTCTTTACCGCATTTGTCTCTGATCTCTATATCAAATTCCTATAGTAGCAAATTCCATATGATCAGCCTCGACTTTGATTCTTTATTGGCAAGAAGGTACCAAATGGCCGCATGATCTGAAAAATTTATAACTTTCGTCCCCAGCAAATATTGTTTGAATTTTTCCAAGGCAAATACAATTGGCAGCAACTCTTTCTCTGTTGTGGAATAATTTTCTTGGGCGTTGTCCAAAGTTTTTGATGCATAATATATAACATGAGGAACCCGATCTTTTCTCTATCCTAAAATAGTTCCAACGGTGGTGTTACTTTCATTATACATTATCTCAAATGGTAAACCCTAATCTGGTAGCTGAATAATGGGGGCAGAAGTCAGAAGGTTTTTCCGCAAGTCAAAAGCCTTCTTGCAACCTTAATTGAAGTCAAATTCAACATCTTTTTGTAGTAGGTGGCACATAGGAATTGATATCTTTGAAAAGAATTTTATGAACCTCCTATAAAAACCTGTATGGCCAAGAAAAGAATGCACTTCTTGAACACTCCTCGAGTAGGGTAACCTTTTGATAACATCTATTTTTGCTTTATTGACTTCTAAAGCTCTTTTTGAAACAATATGACCCAAAATCAGACCTTGGTCAACCATAAAGTGACATTTTTGAAAATTTAAGACCAGGTCTATTTCAATACACATTTGCAAAATTTTTGTGAGGATTTTCAAACAAATATCAAAGGAGACTCCATAGACGGTAAAATCCTCCATAAGGACTTCTATGGGAATTTTCGACATATTCAGAAAAGATACTAACCATACACCTTTGGAAGGTGGCAGGTGCCTTGCAGAGTCCGAATGGAATATGTCTATATACGAAGGTCTCGAATGGACAGGTGAAGGTTGTTTTCTCCTGATCTTCTGGAGCAACTCGAATCTGATGGAAACATGAGAATCCATCCAAGCAGCAGTAATGAGATTTTCCAGCAAGCATCTCTAACATCAGATCAATAAATGGGAGTGGAAAATGATATTTTTGGGTGGCTGTGTTCAATTTTTTATTGCCAATACTGTAACATCGTAAATTTCAAAACAAAATTTTCAAATTTTCATAAAACATAATTCATTTAATATTCATAAAACAACCATATTTAAATTATCCAATTCAAGTAAATACAAAATCCCAAGATCACAAATGTATAAACTCCGTGCGTGTGTACGGATCAAGTCGGCACCTTCCCGTGGTCGTCACTAGTACCTGAAACAATAACATCAAACACTGTAAGCACAAAGCTTAGTGAGTTCCCCAAAATACCACATATAACACATATTAGCCACTCGAGGCTATAAGTTTGTGGGTCCGTGCACCCAAACTCTGTGAACCCTCAGGTTCTAACTCTGTAAACATGCACAACATAAATCACATAGAAATAATGCAGTACAACACATCACATACATAGCATACAAATACTCTATCACATAACTTTGGTTACCTACTCAAGGTAAAGTATAGTGAGAAGACTCACCTCGCGTCTCGGTAAGTCGTAAATCCTGAAATCACTAGTGCTCGATCCCCTGAGCTAAAGTCTTCCTAAATCACAATACATCTCTAATTAACACTTTCCCTACTAAGGTTGACTACTCTTTAACAAGTCAACTTAGGTCAACGTTGGTCAACGGTCAACAGTCAACTTTGACCGGACTCGGCAAGTGCATTATGGCGACTCGACGAGTCTGAGCGTATACACTGATTTCCCTGAAATCCACCCTTGACACATCGAGCATTCTCTCTAACTCGACGAGTTCCACCTGGCATGAGTTGTGGGGCCACCACGACTCAACTCGCCGAGTCTCAAGAACAACTCAGCAAGTCCAGCTTGACTTAGTCCACCTGTCCACTCTGATTTCCCCATGACTCACTGAGTCAACCCCCCCCCCCCCAACTCGGCAAGACCACTCGCTGTGTGGTCGGGCAACATTCATACTACTCGCCGAGTCTGTTCTTCGGACTCGGCGAGTCCGTGCTACGCAATGACTCAAACTTGCTCATAAGGTCAGATCCAGTCCATTAACCCATAGATCCAGTCCTTCCAAGCTTATTTAGCATGTAAATTTACTATCTTGATGCACATACAATCTGTATATGACCATAAATGATGTTTTTGTCTCAAATACTACAACTCAAGGTCATAAACTCCATTTCTATACATAAAGCTTGATGAGTGAGGCTCTCAGGACCTCTATGGATCCAAATCCAGAGCCTTAACACAAAAAGGGAACCATTGGGAATCAAATTATCCCATAAATGTCCATAAGAAACCCTAGATCCCATAATACTTCACAAAACAGAAGATAAACCGAAATCATACCTCTAGATTGATGATCTAAGCTTCAAATCTATGAAATAGCAACTTCCTTTGCTTCCTCTTGCCTAGAATCTTCTCCTTCTTTGCTAAATGACACACACAAGGTCAAGAATGCTTCCTTACTCTCTCAAAACATTCAAGCACTCAAGGGTTTCTCTCTAAGGGTTGGGTGAGCACAAATGACGGCCATAAGGCCCTTTAAATAGGCCACAAACCCCGGAAATTCGGGTTTCACCACACAGCATGGACTCGCCGAGTCCACTCTTGGACTCGTCGAGTCCGGACGCGAACCCGTGCCCAAATCCACGATCCTACTCGGTGAGTCTGGGCTCCAACTTGCCGAGTCCACTCACAATTTTCATAAATAATTCCAAAATAAATACCTGGAAATTCCGGGCTGTTATAAATACAATCACACCATCCATTTTGAACTCAAGTTGGAACCAGCTCTCTTTCTTTGTTCTCTACCACTATCACTACAACTTTTTTCGATACGACTTGAACTGGATTGACCCATTTACTGTTAAATATTGGGTATATCATCCCATCTTCTAATAGCTTCATAATTTTTTTTAGCAACCTCCATCATTGGTGGGCTTAGTTTGCATTGGGCTTCCCACAAGTCTTTAGTTCCTGGGTGCTTGTACTACAGAAGGAAAAAATTTTGGAGTTAGAAACTGGTAATTTAAGAATTTGGGTACCATACCTTAGCTTTCTCGACTGGTCCATATGAGTTATCATTTCATGAACTTCCTATTCAACAACATAATTTTATAATAAAACCTAAGCTGCATTAATTAACATATTTATGTGGAGTACTAATGTTAGTGACTTACGGTTAGCAATCTTAAAATATTCTATAGTTAATGGTTCAATTACATCAATGAAATTAAGGGCTGAAACATCATCAGGATAATGCATGGCGGCATAATTATTGAAGTTGATAACTTCACCATCGAATTCCATTGAAAGGGTACCATCATAAACATCTATTTTGGTTTTGGCAGTTTTAAAGAATGGTCTCCCCAAAAGAATGGAATAGGAATTCGGTGAGTCATCATCTCCCATATCTAAGGCATAGAAATTAGTTGGGAATATAATTTCATTCACCAGAACCAAAACATCTGCCAGCACACCTTTTGGATGTACCAGAGAATGATCAACTAACTGAATGATAACTCCTATTCTTTTTAATATCCCTACCCTGATAGTTTTAAAAAGAGAGTATGGCAAAAAAATTTAAAAAGTTCGTAAGTCCAACATGGCCCATGGCATCGAAAGGTTCCCCAAATTACAAAGAACAGTAAGTACTCCTGGGTCCTTGCACTTTGGGAGTAGCCTTTTCTATGAAATTGCTAAAACATTCTCCCTCATTTCCACTGTTTCGTTTCCCTTTAATTTTATTTTTAAAGTATACAATTCTTTCAAAAAATTTACGTATCGGGGTAGCTGTTTAATAGCATCAAGAAGGGGAATATTTACCTCGACTTTTCTAAAAAAGTCTATGATCTCTCTGTCCTCGTTTTCTATTTTCTTATTTTTCAGTATTGAGGGAAATGGAGGAGGAGTAATTTTCACCTCAAGTTTAGCAGATTTGTCTTTCTTCTGCACCTCTTCAGTTGCCTCAAATTCTTACTTAACTAAAATCTCTTCTTCCTCATCTTCATGTTGATCTGGTCCTTTTTTAATTTTTACCGTTTCTAATAGTAAGAACATAGGCATTGTGTTTCAGGTTCTTCTCAGTTTGAGATGGGAATTTCCCTTGTGTTTTTTCTTCCAGCTTGCTCATAGAGTTCGCGAGTTGTGATTATTGCTGCTCCATATTTTTGATGCCAGACTTGTTCTCATTCTGGAGAGCTTGGGTAATGGTAGCAAGACTTTTAACAATGTCTTCCAAAGACATGCTGAAACTACTAGCTAGTGGTTGAATAGGTGGTTGTTGAAAATTTCTCTGGTGCTGATTTTGATGGAAAGGTTGTCGAAAACCAGGTGGAGCCTGGTACTGATTTCTTTGTTGAAAATTTTGCTAAGGCCTTGGCTGAAAATTATTGTTTTGAGGGCCTCCCCAAGCTTGGTTGTTGCGATGCTGATCAAATGGTCTTTGTTGAAATCCTCCCATAGCTTGAACATATTCAATATCTTCTTGAAGTAGTGGGCACATATTTGTTGAGTGCCCAATTTTGCGGCAGATCCGACATGGTTTGGCTTTTTTTTCAATACCTTTTTCTTTTGTTAACAGAAGCATAACCTTATTCAATTTTCAAATCTTAGATTCCAGATGGTCATTGCTTATCTCTTTGTCTCCTCTTGGCTGGTCCGGGTACCACTCTTCTTTTAGTTGCCGAATGTTTTGATTTGTTGGCCATCTTTTAGATTAATGTCCATATCTCTATTGGTGTCATGTATGAAAGTAACCCTCCGCTTGATGCATTTATGATTTACCTTTCCATGGGTACTAAGCCTTCAGAAAAACACTTATATAACTGGTAATCACTAATGTCGTGTTATGGGCATTGGACTAGTGGCTTCTTGAAACGTTCCTAATAAGTATGGAGAGCTTCTATTTTCCCATGCTTTATACCGAATATTTCCATACGTAGATTTGACACTTTTTCCTCAAGAAAATATTTCTCTAGAAAAAGTTTGGCAAGCTTGTTCCAGCTTGTTATCGAACCAGATGGGAGATCATATAACCACTTCTTTGATGCATCTTGAACTGAGAAGGGGAATGCCCTTAGTTTGATATGGTCTTCAGTGACCACATAAGTTTTCATTCCAAAGTAGACCACATGGAATTCCTTTAGAAATTTGAGAGGGTCTTTTGTTCTCAAGGCCTTGGAATGAGGGCAACATATGGAATAAACCAGATTTGAGCTTAAATTTTTGAGTTTTGAGGTACTCAAGACCTCTAAAATTGCCTTGGAATCGTTAAGAATTGCCAAATTAGGGTTATTGGACAAGTATGTGTGTCTATTTATATGTCTATCAGTAAAAACAACGTGCATGTGATCGCATGTAAGCAAGTTGCGATCGCATGTATTGTTAAAAATGTGTCTCGGGCCTTTTAAATGAACTACGTTGTTGTTTCAAGAAGTTTTGGCTAAGTTGTGATCGCAAGTAAGCAAGTTGCAATCGCATGTTATGTAGCTGCGATCGCATATGCAATCTTTTTTCATCCTTTTGAATTTTTGTCACGAAAAATCTCCGGAGTGAAGTTGCGACCCAAACTTGCAATCACATGATCAAAGTTGTGAGCGCATGTACTCATTTTTGTCTCTTTTCGATCATTGTTCCTCCTTCCAAGATGTTGTTGATCATTCCTCGGAATCGTTCCTTAGTTTAGACTCCAATTAACCTCCAAAGCATCCAATAACGCATCCCAAACTCGTTCAATCATCCATGTGCTCGAAATTGCTTTGAAAATGATAAAAAATGTGAGTACTACGTGCATTCTACAAAATAATCATGAAACTGACAATACATAAGAATAATCAAGAGTTAGTTTTTTTATAATGAAATAGCAAGGAGATTATGCTAAAAGATGCATATAAAATGCATCTAATAGGACTAAATTGATGTGTTCAGTTAGTAGTCTGATGACATCATCACAAATTTGGAAATCAAGAAACAAAATCTTGGATCATGAGATTGATTATAATTAATGTCTCGTGTCCATCGATATCATGACAATAGAGGAATGGTTGATCACTTATCTTAGGGCCGACGTCTAACTTGTTTAGAGTTTGGCAGTAGCTTGAAATGCACTCTTCACTATTTATTCTGAGAGATATACATCTAATTACAGTTAACGACTTATCCAAGTTGGAAATTGTTAGATTAAGGTGTCTAAGGTTTTAACTAAATTGATATAATTGATTGAATAATAGTAAATTCCTTTTTGGGTTGCCCTCATAACAAGAAAAATGCCATGGTTTGATAATAATAGATAGATAATTAATTTATTAATACATTATGTATTGGTACATTAATTAGAAATAAAAATTATTAATTAAGAAACAGTTAGAATTAATTTAATTAATTATGTTGGATTAATTAGAATTAATTACTGACTATAAGGGGTTAGAATGCAATTGTTTAATTGTTGATCTGGAAGGCATTCTACAACCTCCATGCTAGGAACAGTTTAGGAGCATGATAGGAGGGTTCCTGTTACAACTAGCATTTTAGGTCTAGGAAATTATATCCATGTGCAAGTAACTTCTTGTGTAATCTTGTAACCCTACTTTTTATATAAGCCAAATTTCATCAATATACAAGTTTAATCGTTCAAAGATTCACAATTCAAGTCAAAAATTTCTTATGAAAGATCCAAACCTAATTCAATACGTTGCATTCACTCAACTTTGGGTTTGTAACCCTAATTTCCCAGTTTAAACATCTTAATGGACTAGGACTCTCTTATTAGGCCTAATGGGCTAGTAACCCCTCAACTTGGTTCTTTTGGGTCAAGAACCCACATTTGGGCCCTAGTTGGGCCGAAATGGATTATTCAACCCTGATTTGGGTCATAAGTCATTTAGTGAGCCTTATTGGGCCGTAAACATTTTCATAGATCTTTATCGGCCGCAAATCACTCTTGGAGCCCTTATTGGGCCAAATTCTCAAAAGGGCCAACCTTTAGACCGAAAACCCTCTAATGGGCCCTAATGGACCGAAAACTCATTCCTTTACCCTTTTGGGCTGTAAACTCGTATGTGGGTCCCATGGGCTGAAAAATTTCTTATTGGGCTAATGTATTTCTAGTTACTGTTCAAATCCAAGCCCAATATCTCTTTTTTTCCTTCACTTCTCCAATTCTCGGTTGTATAAAAAAAGAGAGAAAAAGATGGTGTAAAGTCAAATTATGACACCTCAATATTGTATTGCATGTAAACATGCAATTTGCCCATCAAAAATCTAGTCAATTAAATGTTAACCATAAAGAAAGGTCAACTAATCTCTCTCTCTCTCTCTCTCTCTATCTCTCTCTCTCTCTCTCTCTCTTTCCTCTTATCTTCTCTAAATTTGGCCAAAGCCCCACCATCACTCTCATTCTTTAATTCAAACTTCACTCCCTATTCTCCTTCCTCGCTAAATCTTCAAGAACTCTTTCATTTTTCCTCTAACAACCCATGAGATTGTTTGTGTTTTCAAAAAGTTTTTCATCAAGTTCATCCTTTTGGTAAGTTGTTATCATACTCAAGATGTTATATTCCATTTTATGCTAAGAATTTACTCTTATACCCACCTTGTTCTCGTGTTCATGTTCCTAGAAACCATCTAACTTTGAAAACCTCTTCAAGAAACTAGTTAAGGCCGAAAACACCTTCATTTGCCTTCATTTCTTCATCACAACGGATCAAAATTCAAGGTGAGCTTAACCCCCTTGTTTTCAAGTTTTACTATCTTTTGGGGGAGAATACAAGCTAGTATTGTGTTAATCTTAGTATTTATGCATGCATATGTATATGTTTTCTTGAATTGTTGGGTAATATGCTATGAAACCATGTCAAATACTCTTAAACTCGAAATATCTTCCATGTTTTTGGAGATTTTAGTAAACAAGTTACTTAATGTAACTTTCTATTATGATGGAAAAGATCAAAACAAGTTAAAAGTTAATAGAAAAATAAAGAAAGGGTACAAAGGTGCCATATCTGACAAATAAGGATAAAAATGGGCTTTTATGGGATACTCACGGTTTTATGAGCCAAAAGTGGCATTCTTTATAAAAAAGGGGCCTTATTTGACAACTCGTGATTTATTGGGCTAAAAATGTTATTTTTAACATAAGTGGGCCATTTTAGTCATTTTTGGCTATATTGGGCAAAAATGTCATTTTTAACATAAATAGGCAATTATTGTCATTTTCGGTTATATTGGGCCAAAAACATCATATTTAACATAGTTGGGCCTTTAATGTTATTATCAGTTCTATTGGGTCAAAAGACTCATTCTTGATAAACGTGAGCATTTTATGTCATTTTTGGAAAATTTGGGCTAAAATGGTTATTTTAATGAAAATGGAATATTTATGATAATTCCTTATATAAATTGGGCTTTATGTGCCAATTTCATTTAAATTGGGCATTTTGTGACAAACCTTATGTTAATCGGTCCGTTAGTGAAAATTCTAATACACACGAAAATTTCACGATACTTTGGGATAACGACATGTTTTCCACGATAACATCAAATATTTTGACACTTTCAATAAAAACAATTACATTTTTATCGTCAATTGTTGTAGTCAAAATACGCACTCGAAACATTATTTATAGCGTTAAATATTTGGATACTCTATTCGCGTAAATTTAGTAAAGGCTCTTGTGAGACACTCCTTCACTCCTACCTACCTTGTGTACATAGTAAATCTTGTAGTTATAATCAAAGTCTCCTGGAGGGAGAACGAGAATTTGTGTATAGATCTATACGGGGATGACACCCCACACTTGAGCTACTCGCTACAACTAGACAGGCAACTCTCGGGTGACAAATGTTTTACTTTAACCAATGCCTGAAGAACGTCATGACAGACATATCAGTCATATCAAGTTTTGTTATAGCAACTCACATAGAGAATAACAAACAAATAAATTTACGGAATGCACATACTATATTCATAATACAAAGTATTAACTATACAGTTACTATTCATGTTTAAACTTTCACCTCTCAGGTGTTAGGGTTAAGACCACACTTTTTCATTATATAGAAAATATAGGATTTTCTGGGAAACTCTCTTTATACTCTATCAAACAAAATCACATATGCTCTAATACAAGATTTGAAATAAAACTCTCAAATTACTTTTACAGAAAATATCGGATTTTATGGTGTTTACAAACTACTACAAAACTTTTTATACAAACATGCTTATGTACTCATCAACATTATATAAGTTGACATTTTTCAAATTAACTTGTATTCTCAGGGACTAGTTAAACATGTTGGTCACCAAGGAAATGTGAATGTTTTTCGTATTTTTGCTTTCATCATACATTTGACATTTTGATGAGGCGACAGATGAGGAAGAGGGCATTGGAGAAATTCCTAGCGAACCCCACCCTTAGGAAGTAATATCGGATCAGCACATAGCACCAGAAGACTCCACTGAATGACTATGCTCCTTAGAGGAGGAGGTAGCCACTCTCAGGAAACAACTCTTTGCAGCCAAAGCTAGGGCAGTTCGAGCTAAGCAAAGGGAAGCTGAGATCACTCGGGAGATGAGTGAATTGGCTGAACTTCTAGTGCGTCATTTCGGCATCTGAGTACCACCACCACTATCGATAGGGCTCTCTTTTCATGTACTACTGTATGTAGGACTTACTTTATGATTAAGTGACTACACTACTCATAGAGTCGTTATGCTGGTAGATTTCATTTTCTTTATGTATGGTACACCTTTTTTTTAAGGCAAATTATCATGTATTGTATTACGAATTTTATCCTTAATGAAACAATTTGTGTTTTCTTTGTGACGTTGTTATCTGCTATGAGTTTTATTTTCATTCTTTCTTGATATTATATAATTTCACTTATAAGTACAACCGAACCACCACCACCGCTAGATAATAAAGGAATTTGCGACCAAAAACTATCATATACTCATCATCCTTCTGCTCCATGACATTAGATGCCTCGAAGGTACGTGCGTAAAAACAACAGCACGCAACTACCACCGCCACCTCCACCAGAGGTAAACTCTGGTGCATTCCAGGCAGCAGTATCTGCTGCAGTTACTACAACGTTGGCTCACATCTATAATGGAAACAATGGAGGCGAAAATGCTTAGGGAACAGAAAGCTCTAACCATGAAAACAATCAAGGGCCTACAAAAACATGCACCTATAAAGACTTTTCTAATGCGAAGCCTAGAACATTCAACGGAACCGGAGGCGTGATGACTCTAAAACGCTGGATTAAGAAGACAGAGTCTCCCTTTGAAATATGCGGATGTCCGTAAGAAAGCAAAGTGAAGTTTGTAGCCTGCACATTTGTTGACAAAACCCTATCCTAGTGGAATGGTTATGTGAAGGCCTTAACTTTGTCGGTTGCAAACGCAATGTCGTGGGAGGAACTCAAGGAGATGTTGATGGCTGAATACTGTCCACGCGGAGAAGTACAAAAACTTGAACAAGAATTACGGAATCCTACTGTGCAAAACTCAGAAATTGAAGCCTATACCTATAGGTTTAGCGAGCTAGCACTTTCATACCTGGGAAGGATAACCTCGGAAGATAAGAAAATAGAACGTTTCATTTGGGGGCTAACTCCCCCAATTCAAGGAAATGCGATTGCTGCCAAACCTAAAACGTACGACAGTGCAAAACGTCTTGCTCAAAAACTGTATGATCACGGAAACAAGAAAGGCAGCAAAACTACGGAGATACATGCCAAGAACGACGGAGGTAACAACAAGAATCTGGGAAATAAAAGGAAAGGAGGAAAGACATCAGGATCTTCCAAGAAACCGCAAACAGTGGTAGTTCACGCTGCTACCACTCAAGCCACACCAGCCCCAACCTCTCCAACCTCAACTGCACCAACTCTTACAAATCCATATGCCGAAACTTTGCCCAAGCGTAGTAAATGCAACTATCACCACAACGGCACTTGCTGTGACATGCAGTGTACCAACTGCAAATGCAAAGGACACACTGCCCAGTACTGCAGGTCTCAGCCTCAACAAAATCAATAGCCGAACAACAACAATGCCAGGGCCAGTCAGACCTGCTATGGATGTGGAGAGACTAGTCATTTAAATGCAACTGTCCAAAAACCAACACTCAGGGTGCTGGAGGATCAGGCAATGTCCTAAATTTGGGACAGGGGGAGGCGGTTCAAGACTAACGGTTGTTACTGGTACGTTTCCCCTTAACAACACTTATGCACACGTTTTATTTGATAGTGGGGCTGAGCAGTGTTTCATGAGTCATAAATTCAAACACTTACTAAATCAACAACCCCAAAAGCTAAGAGAAACCTTCACGGTGGAGATGGCTAATGGGAATACTGAAACAACCAAAGATATTATTGTAGGGTGCACTCTAACGCTAAATAATCACTCATTTTAAATCAACTTGATGCCAGTAAATACTAGAAGTTTTGACGTGATCATAGGCATGAGTTGATTAAGCCTCCACCATGTCGATATTATCTGCCACGAGGATGCCGTTTGCCTTCACCTACCCACCAATGAAACAGTAATCATATATGGCGATAAAACTGGTGCAAATCTTTGCCTTATTTCATGCATCAAGGCACAAAAATGCCAACATAAGAAAAATCATGCCTTTCTCGCCCATGTTGTGGATAAGCAAAAAGATGAAAAGAGCATCAATGATATTCCATAAGTGCGCAACTTTCCCGATGTATTTCCAGAAGATCTCCCAGGAATACCTCTCAAGCGACAGTTCGAGTTCCGAATTGACCTTATACTTGGAGTAACACCAATTGCCAAGTCACACTATAGGTTAGGTCCCGCTGAAATGCAGGGGTTATCTAGCCAATTAGGCGAACTTCTCGATAAGGGATTCATAAGGCCGACTTTCTCACCCTGGGGAGCTCCGGTCTTGTTTGTCAAAAAGAAGGACAGATTCTTCATAATGTGCATCGACTATTAGGAGTTAAATAAGCTCACCATCAAGAACTGATACCCACTCCCTCAGATTGATAATCTATTCGACCAACATCAATGAGCTAGTTACTTTTCCAAAATAGATCTAAGGTCCTGATATCATCAGCTCCGAGTTCAGGAAGAAGATATTCCCAAAACTGCTTTCCGAACTCGGTATGGTCATTATGAATTTGTCGTTATTCCCTTTGGTCTAACGACTGCTCCCGCAACATTTATGGACCTCATGAACCGAGTTTGTCACCCATTCCTCGACAAATATGTAATTGTTTTCATCGAGGACATACTCGTTTACTCTAGGTACAAGGAAGAACATAACCAGTACCTACGGCGGGTTTTGGAGACATTAAGGGTAGAGAAGTTATACGCAAAATTCTCCAAATGCACGTTCTGGATTTGCAGTGTGAACATATTGGGTCATGAAGTCAGTGAAGAAGGGATACATATAGACCCTTCCAAGATCAAACCTATTAAGGCTTGGGCAACCTCGAAAACGCCAACGGAGATCTAAAAATTATTGGGCCTTGCTGGTTATTATAGAAGGTTCATTCAAAATTTCTCAAAGATCGCTAAGCCCCTCACCACTCTAACATAAAAACGCATCCCCTTCAACTGGACTGACAAGAAAGAAGTTGCTTTTCAAACCCTAAAGCGAGCCCTCTATAGTGCTCCGGTATTATCTTTACCTAAGGGAATGGAAGATTTCGTAGTGTACTGCGACACTTCAAATCAAGGGTTAGGTTGTGTCCTCATGCAGCATGAAAAAGTGATAGGGTATGCATTCAGGCAATTAAAAACCCACAAAGTAAACTATACCACTCATGATCTCAAGTTGCGAGTTGTGGTCTTCGCCCTAAAAATTTGGAGGCACTACCTCTACGATACAAGGTGCACCATCTTCATAGATTACAAAATCCTCCAACATATCCTGAATAAAAAAGAACTAAACATGAGGCAACATCGATAATTCGAGCTTCTAAACAATTATGAATGCGAGATTAAGTACCACCCAGGAAAGACAAACATGGTAGCCGATGCCTTAAGCAGAAAAGAATACTCGGACCACCGAGTAAAAACATTGACAATGACCATACTTTCCCACCTATCTTTACAAATCAAGGAAGCTCAAATGGAAGCCTTAGAAATGGAGAATGTCACAAACAAAGCATTGCATGGAATGGAAAAGAATTTCAAAATCAAAGAGGACAGAGCTTACTATTTCACGAATCGAATATGGATCCTAAAATTTGGAGGCTTCAGAGATGTAGTCATGAATGAAGCTCACAAGACATGATACTCCGTCCATCCAGGATCAGATAAGATGTACCTGGATATCAAACAACATTATTGGTGGCCGAACATGAAAGCATAAATTGTTACCTACGTTGGCAATTTCCTGAATTGCATAAAGGTTAAGGTAGAACATCAGAACCCTCGGGATTATTACAAAAACCAGTAATACTAGATTGGAAATGGGAACGAATAACAATGTATTTTATAACCAAGTTTCCTAGATCGGTGGAAAAACTGGATTCTATACGGGAGATTCTTGATCGATTAAAAAAATCCGCCCATTTCCTAGCAATAAAGGAGACATATAAGATGGACAGATTAACACGGATCTACATAAGGGAAGTTGTGAGATTACATGGAGTAGCGATATCTATTATCTCTGACCGAGATAGTAGATTTACCTCACGATTTTGGTAGTCACTCCAGAAAGCAATGGGAACCCAACTCGATATGAGTTTTGCCTCCCATCCTTAGACCGATGGTCAAAGTGAGCAAACCATTCAAACACTGGAAGATATGCTCTGATTTTGTGTGATAGATTTTGGCAAGGCATGGGATACCCACTTGACCCTAATCGAATTTTCGTACAACAAAAACTACCACATGAGCATAAAAGTCGTTCCCTTTGAGGCCTTGTTCGGATGAAAATGCAGATCACCTTTTTATTGGGTTAAGGTGGGAGACACTCAGTTGGAACAAGAGAAAACGCCGAATAACACACTCACAAGACCCAAGATCATTCGGGAAACAATGGAGAAAACTGTTCAAATCAGGGCACGACTCCAAGCATCGCGATACCGACAAAAGAGTTATGTTGATAAAAGGCGAAAGCCTCTAGAGTTTCAAGTAGGAGATCGGGTGAAATTAAAAGTCTTTCCCTGGAAAGGGATCATTAGTTTGGAAAGAGGGGAAAGCTGAATCCACGACACATTGGACCATTCGAGATTCTTGCCTGAATCGGTCTAGTGGCCTACCGGCTAAAACTACCCTCAGAACTTAACAATGTACACCCAGTATTCCATGAGTCGAATCTAAAAAAGTTTCTATCATATGAAACCCTTGTTGTTCCTCTAGATGAGATCCAAGTGAATGAGAATCTCATGTTCGTTGAAGAGCCGACTGAAATCATGGACAGGGAGGTAAAGAGTACAAAATAAAGCCGCATTCAGATTGTGAAGGTTCGATGGAGTGCTAAACGCGAACCAAAATTCACATGGGAACACGAGGATCAAATGATGCAAAAGTACCCTCGCCTTTTCCTTAGTTCCTAAGACTAGCTTTCAAAAGAATTTCGGGACGAAATTCCATCTAACGCGGGGATGATGCCACAAATAGCATTGTAGGGCTAGGAAATTATGTCCATGTGCAAGCAACTTCTTGTGTAATCTTGTAACCCTACTTTTGATGTAAGCCAAATTTCATCACTATACAAGTTTGTGTTGGGTTTTAGCCATAAGAACTTTCCTATGTGTGCATGCAAAACCCTATTGCTTGGATCTAGGCTTTCTATCAAACATGATTCCGAATCCAAGACTTCTAATGGCTAATTAGGTTAAAAAATAACATTAATACAGATCTAGTATCATACCTTTGAGTTCCTTGTTGATCTTCTTGTCTTGGAGCTTCTAGAGTCACAATTGTCACTCCTCTAATGGCTTACAAACACCAATAGCAAGCAAGATGATTTAGGAGAGAGGAGAGGGGATGGAATTCGGCCAGAGGTTCCTTGCTTTAGGTTCTGAAAGCTTGTACACGAATTCCACACCCCAAGGGCCTATTTATACCTTTAGACTCCTTAAGGGTTTCACCCTAAACCCTAATTGGATAATCTTCACTTAAGGCTATCCAAATCCATTCCATAGATATCCTTATGGACTATTTTTGAGCTATCCTAAAGCTCTTAGAAACCGTCCAAAGTCCATCCTAATGGATTTATAGTCTAAAGTCTAACTATCAAACAATTGACAGTTTATACCCTCTTATTTAATTAATCTCTTTAAGTCACCAAATTAATACCAATTAATTTATGACTTATATTAATCAAATAGCTAAATATTATTCCTTATAATATTTACTCTCTCTTAACAAATCATCCTTCAAGTTGCTATGGTGAAGGCAACCCAAAAGGACCATGCACCACCGAATATAGTTATAGCCTTAGACACTATTCCAACAGTCTCCCACTTGGATAAGTCTAGTAACTATACAAGTATAATACGGTTTGCAATCGTAGCTCTCAAAGACGCTGTCAACTCTGATCTAATCAATCTTGTCCTTTAGATAAGGGATCGTACAGTCCTCTGTTAGATATCATGCTGACAATCCTATGGAATGGTTAGTCTAGCATTTAGATTTCTCGATCTTCGATTTATTTGACATAGAACTTAATCGAACACATCAATTCAGTTCTGACCGGGCCCGGCACATAAGTCAAATCAAATCATCGAGTGGCCAAGATATCTCTTCTACCCTCTTAGGATAAAATTTACAGATAAACTTCGACTTATATGCATTTACTTATTCATTAACCAACTATACACAACAATGCGTTTTATAACATCAAGTTACTGATGCGTTTTCGCATTATCAATGCACAATCAAATAACAAATAATAAACCATATATCTAGGTTTTAAGACCATATGATATTATCGTCTTGAGATCACCTTTTATATCGTATTCTATAAGGTGATTCCAGCAAGCGCGGGTTTATTCCAATGCTCAAAACCAGTTCGTAAGCACTCATGAACGTTGCAGCAACTCTTGCTATGTCTAACACCATTTAGACACTCTACACACCAATTCACGACAATCTTCATTCATATCTACTCCCAACATATGAACGATTGTGGACCATTTGAATAATTCGATTATTCCTAATAAACTCAATTATTCTGGAAGTCAAAACATGCAAAGTGAAACAATAGTTAAACAACTAACATGTGATAGTAACTTTACTCATAAATAAAACTTCTTTATTTAATCATCAAATGTTAAATACATTTATCTATTATACGTTTCTAATATAATCTAATCTATGCTAATATCATCCTTCAGCCCAATACTCCTAGCATGCTGTAAGGGCTTAACCCTACTCAGTCCCTTCGTAAGCGGATCTGCTGGGTTATCTTCTGATGATATCCTCTTCACTACGAGTTGTCCTTCTTCTACACGATGTCTAATGAAGTGATATTTTCTGTCGATATGTCGAGATCTACCATGATCCCTCGGTTCCTTGGTCAAGGCAACCGCACCTTCGTTATCACAGAAAATCTCCATGGGCTCCTTTATGGCCGACACAACTCCAAGATCACCAATGAAGTTCTTCAGCCATATTGCCTCCTTCGACGCTTCGCTCGCTGCGATGTACTCTGATTCGCACGTTGAATCAGCTACGGTTTCCTGCTTGGAACTTTTCCATGTCACTGCTCCTCCATTTAGGGTAAAGACCCAGCCCGACTGCGAACGATAGTTGTCCCTGTCGGTTTGAAAGCTGGCGTCACTATACCCTCGCACCTTCAAGTCATCACTCCCTCCAAGGACTAAGAACCATTCTTTCGTTCTCCGAAGGTACTTAAGGATGTTCTTCACCGCAATCCAATGTGCTTTGCCAGGATTCCCTTGATATCTGCTAACCATGCTCAAAGCGAAGGCTACATCAGGGCGAGTACAAGTCATAGCGTACATGATTGAGCCAACTGCGGAAGCGTATGGTACTCGGCTCATTTCTGCTATCTCGGCTTCGGTACTCGGACTTTGAGTCTTACTCAACTTGGCATTTCCTTGTATCGGTAGTTCTCCCTTCTTTGAGTTTTCCATACTAAAACGTTTTAGTACCTTCTCCAAGTAAGTATTCTGACTAAGTCCAATTAGTCTCTTACTTCTATCTCTTACTATCCTTATTCCCAAAATGTAAGAAGCCTCTCCGAGGTCCTTCATAGCGAAGCACTTCCCGAGCCAGGACTTAACCTCCTGCAGAGTCGGGATGTCGTTTCCTATGAGTAATATGTCATCGACATATAGAACGAGGAAGCTTACTACACTCCCACTGGCTTTGACATATACACAAGATTCGTCTTCGCTTCGTACAAATCCAAACTCTTTGACTTTCTCATCGAAGCAAAGATTCCATCTGCGAGACGCTTGCTTAAGTCCATAAATGGACTTCTCAAGCTTACACACTCTATTCGGATGCTTCGGATCCACAAACCCCTCTGGCTGAGCCATGTAAACATCCTCAGCCAACTTTCCGTTAAGGAAAGCGGTCTTGACATCCATTTGCCAAATCTCATAATCATGAAATGCGGCAATTGCTAGCATCACTCTAATAGATTTAATCTTCGCAACTGGCGAGAAGGTCTCATCATAGTCAACTCCGGGAGTTTGAGTAAAGCCCTTCGCAACCAATCGCGCTTTGTATGTGTGTACGTTCCCATCCACGTCGGTCTTCTTCTTGAAGATCCACTTGCACCCTACGGTCTTACGTTCGGGCACGTAATCAACCAAATTCCAAACTTGGTTATCGTACATGGATTGGATCTCGCTATCCATCGCCTCTTTCCATTTCGCAGACTCCGGGCCTGCCATGGCTTCCTTATAGCTATTAGGTTCATCAAGATTTATTAGTGTACCATCACTAATATACGTGTCCCCTTCGGTAGTAATATGAAAACCATAAAACTGGGGTTGAACTCTAACTCTATCGGAACGTCTAAGAGGTAAGGATTCGTCAATCGGTTCAGCCGGAGTTTCCTCCTCGGGTTGAACGCCAGCGGTAGAGGTTCCTTCATCTATCGATTCTTGAAGCTCTTCAAGTTCGATTTGCCTCCCACTGTCTCCTTGGCTTATGAGTTCTCGCTCTCGGAAAACTCCTCTCCTCGCAACAAAGATAACATTATCTTTCGGTCTATAGAAGAGATATCCAAAGGAAGTTTGCGGGTAGCCGATGAAAATACATCGCTCACTTCGAGGTTCACGCTTATCGTGAGTATCTCGTCTTACGAAAGCCTCGCAACCCCAAACCTTGATATGTGCCAACGAGGGAACTTTCCCCATCCACATCTCGTGAGGTGTTTTGGCAACCTTCTTGGTAGGGACTCGGTTAAGGATATGGGCGGCAGTCTCTAAGGCATACCCCCAAAAGAAGATAGGTAGTGAAGCACGACTCATCATAGAGCGAACCATATCCAATAAGGTTCGATTACGCCTTTCTGCCACACCATTCAATTGCGGTGTCCTAGGAGGCGTCAATTGCGAAACTATTCCACACTCCTTGAGATAATCGTGGAATTCAAGACTTAGGTACTCTCCTCCTCGATCGGATCGAAGCATCTTGATTTTCCTGCCCAATTGATTCTCCACTTCATTCTTGAACTCTTTGAACTTTTCAAAGGTTTCTGACTTTTGCTTGATTAAATAGATATACCCATATCTACTATAATCATCGGTAAAGGTCACATAGAAGCGGTTCCCATCCTTCGTGGTTGATCTAAAAGGTCCACATACATCGGTATGTATTAGGTCTAATAGTCCCTCACCCCTTTCACAAGTACTCGTGAAGGGTGATTTAGTCATCTTTCCAAGTAAACAAGATTCGCATGTGTCATCTTCCCTAAGGTCGAATGACTCCAACACTCCATCCTTTTGGAGTTGGGCTATGCGTTTCTTGTTGACATGTCCAAGACGACAATGCCACAAAGATGCTTTATCCATACTAGTGGAAGAATCAATATTCAAAACATCATTTCCTAAGTTATCAACAATCATAACAGTTTCATATATTCCATTACATGGTATAGCTTCAAAATAAAAGACACCATTTAGATAAGCCAAAATAGAACCATTCTCATTATTAAAAGAAAATCTAAAACCTTGTCTATATAAACCATGAAATGAAATGATGTTTCTAGCCATTTCTGGCGAGTAGCAACAATTGTTCAAATCTAAAACTAAACTATTCTTAAGCACCAAAGAATACACTCCAATCTTGGTCACAGGCGACGATCTTCTGTTCCCCATGATTAGGTTGATCCTTCCTTGCTCCACATCCCTACTTCTTTTTAGTCCCTGCACATTAGAACAAATGTGGTAACCACAACCGGTGTCAAGAACCCAAGAAATAGCATGATTAGAATCGTTAGATTTTATTGCATATATACCTGCGAAAGATGGCTTGATCTTTCCCTCCTTGATGGCTTGCAGGTAGTCCAGGCAGCTTCTCTTCCAATGTCCTATCTTGTGGCAGTGGTGGCACTCTGCCTCCTTCAGGTTAGAGCAGGGCTTAGAGGGATCAACTTTTGTCCCACTAGAAGAGGAACCATCTCGGGCCTTCACCTTTCGATAGTTATTTGAAGAAGCTTTCCTCTTCTTTCCCTTCCCTTGACCAATTGCCAAGACAGGAGCAGCAGACGGATTGGGAGTTGGTGCAACAGACTTGTCCTTGAAATTGCTCTCAGCAACCCTCAAGAGACCTTGGAGTTTACTTAGAGTGACCTCCTCTTTGTTCATGTGGTAGGTCATCCTAAATTGATTATACATCGGAGGCAAAGAGTGAAGCACCATGTCGATCGCCAAGTCTTCGCCGAAGTCAACGTTTAACTTGCGAAGGCGGTCGACATACCTTTGCATCTTTTGCAAGTGCACGGTAAGAGATTCTCCATGACTCATCTTAGCGGAAATCATGTTGGTGAAGATCTCGTAACGCTCTTGTCTCGTGTTTTGGTGGTACCTCTCCAACAAGTCTTGATGCATCTCGTATGGATACATGTCCTCGTAGGACTTTTGGAATTCGGAGTTCATGGTGGCGATCATGATGCAATGTACTTTCGTCGCATCTCGCTCATGGGTTTCAAAGGCGGTGATTTCAGCGGGAGTAGCAATTTCGGGGTTGATTTTCTCGAGCTTCTCGTCGAGGACATACTCTTTATCCTCATAGCGAGCAATGGTGCGAATGTATCTTATCCATTCGCCAAAGTTCGTTCCATCGAAGGTGACCTTTTGGCAAAGGCTCATCAACGTGAAAGAACTAGCAGCAGCGTTGTTTGCGTTTGACATCTATAGAAAGGACAAAGATAGATTAGAACAAGAATCCCTAATTATCACCCAATAAGAAAAATTAGGGCTAGGATCCAACAATAACATTTACATACTAGAAAAGGGATGCCGTAATCCAACATGCAAATAAATTGAAGGTAAGTGAATGACGATTCACTAATTCTCCATCACAAAACTTAAACTTTTAGTCCTAAGTGTTTTTGAGAATTCCTAGGTTCGGATGAGATTCATTGAACTATTCAATGGCATGTTTAAATCTCGATATGCCCCTCTTGTTTGTGACTGGGATGCCGAGGATCACAAAGCGGGTGTGAATTACCATGCAAATTTACATGGTGCCTTCATTGTTACAATCACCTATTCGATGTGCCGGTAAACCACACACGCTCCACCGAACTATGATAAACAATGAATCACCCTTCGCCACCTTCGCTTAGAACCAATTAGTGTGCCGGTAAACCACACACGCTCCACTAACATCTTAGCAAGGTGCAAAGTGTAATTTCATGGGATTGCATCAATTCACTTTTTCTAAAGTAACTAAGATTGGGAAATTTAAAAAATTTAGTTACTTCGTATTTCTTATTATACTTTTAATGAGAGGATGAGGTTGCCCTATCCTACCCGTTCGGCTAACGACCCTTCACCAATCAAGCAAGCGGTGGGTGTGAGTGTACACCCATTAAGCGCCATTTTATAGGCCGCAACCTTATACCCACCTTATAGATCGGCTTCGTGAATGAGGCCTACTAGCGGTAAGACTAGCATTTAGTTATACATATATATATTATTCTAATAATGTCATATAAGTATGGGGTTGTATTTTAAACTTTTCAAAATCTAGGGTTTGAAATTTAAGTTGTCTAAATTAAAGCTTTTAATCACAAATTTAAATTTCAAAACTATAGGGTAGGTTTTAAACATTTAAAAACATGGAGGATCAAATAACAAATAATTTCAATTAACAATTAATATCTTAATTATCTTTATTTGATTTATCTTTGATTTCTTTGAAGATAATTACCAAAAAATAATTAAAACAATTAATTAATTATCATATAAAGAAACTAAATATTTAATTAGTTGATAATTACCTTTAACTAGATCAATATAACACTTATATTTATCAAAAAAACGGATTCATATTGATCTAATTAGTTTATGGTAAGTTTGGATAAGATAAACACAAAGAAATCCCGAATCTGGCCCTTCCTGACGCTTGGACTCGCCGAGTACACAAATGGACTCGCCGAGTCAGGCCTACTCGCCGAGTCCACCATGGAACTCGACGAGTCAATGACTCAAAAACCAAAAAATCGAATTTTGCAGGTTTGTTTCAGTTATACAAGCAACAATTTGTAGAAAACCAATCTAGGCTCTGATACCACTGTTGGGTTTTAGCCATAAGAACTTTCCTATGTGTGCATGCAAAACCCTATTGCTTGGATCTAGGCTTTCTATCAAACATGCTTCCGAATCCAAGACTTCTAATGGCTAATTAGGTTAAACAATAACATTAATACAGATCTAGTATCATACCTTTGAGTTCCTTGTTGATCTTCTTGTCTTGGAGCTTCTAGAGTCACAATTGTCACTCCTCTAATGGCTTACAAACACCAATAGCAAGCAAGATGATTTAGGAGAGAGGAGAGGGGATGGAATTCGGCCAGAGGTTCCTTGCTTTAGGTTCTGAAAGCTTGTACACGAATTCCACACCCCAAGGGCCTATTTATACCTTTAGACTCCTTAAGGGTTTCACCCTAAACCCTAATTGGATAATCTTCACTTAAGGCTATCCAAATCCATTCCATAGATATCCTTATGGACTATTTTTGAGCTATCCTAAAGCTCTTAGAAACCGTCCAAAGTCCATCCTAATGGATTTATAGTCTAAAGTCTAACTATCAAACAATTGACAGTTTATACCCTCTTATTTAATTAATCTCTTTAAGTCACCAAATTAATACCAATTAATTTATGACTTATATTAATCAAATAGCTAAATATTATTCCTTATAATATTTACTCTCTCTTAACAAATCATCCTTCAAGTTGCTATGGTGAAGGCAACCCAAAAGGACCATGCACCACCGAATATAGTTATAGCCTTAGACACTATTCCAACAGTTTGCTCATTCAAAGATTGATAATTCAAGTCGAAAATGTCTCGTGAAAGCTCTAAACCTAATTCAATACGCTGCATTAACTCAACCTTAGATTTGGAACCCTAACTTCCCGGTTTAAACCTCTTAATGGAGTAGGACTATCTTATTGGGCCTAATGGGCCAGTAACCCCTCAACTTGGTTCTTTTGGGTCAAGAACACACATTTGGGCCCTAGTTAGGCCGAAATTGATTATTCAACCCTGATTTGGGCCATAAGTCATTTAGTGAACCTTATTGTGCCGTGAACATTATCATAGATCTTTATGGCTTACAAATCACTATCGGAGCACTTAGTGGTCCAAATTCTCCAAAAGGGCCAACCTTTAGGCCGAGAAACCTCTAACGGGCCCTAATGGACCGAAAACTCATTCCTTTACCCTTTTGGGCCATAAAATCGTATGTGGGACCCATGGACCGAAACATTTCTTATCGGGCTAATGTATTTCCAATTACTATTCAAATCCAAGCCCAATATCTCTTTTCTTTCTTCATATCTCCTATTCTTGGTTGTTAAAGAGAGAGAGAGAGAGAGAGAGAGAGAGAGAGAGAGATGGTATAAGCTCAAATTGTGACACCTTAAAATTGTATTGCATGTAAACATGTAATTTTCCCATCAAACATCTAGGCAATTAAGTGTTAACCATTAAGAAAGCACCACTAATCTCTCTCTCTCTCTCTCTCTCTCTCTCATCTTCTCTAAATTTAGTCGAAACCCCCACAATCACTCTAATTCTTAAATTCAAACTTACTCCATATTCTCCTTCCTCTCTAAATCTTCAAGAAATCTTTCATTTTTCCTCTAAGAACACGTGAGATTGTGTGTGTTTTCAAAAAGTTTTCATCAAGTTCATCCTTTTGGTAAGTTGTTATCATACTCAAGATGTTATATTCAATTTTATGCTAAGAATTTACTCCCAAAACCACCTTGTTTCGTTCATGTTCCTAGAAACCATCTAAGTTCAAAAACCTCTTCAAGAACCTAGTTAAGGCCGAAATCACCATCATTCTCCTTCATTTCTTCATCACAACCGATCAAAACTCATAGTGAGCTTCATACCCCCTTTTTTATTTTTACTATATTTTGGGGGAAAATACAAGCTAGTTTTGTGTTAATCTTAGTATTTATGCATGCATGTGTATATGTTTTCTTGAATTGTTTGGTGATATGTTATAAAACCATGTGAAATACTCTTAAACTCGTAATATATTCCAAGTTTTTGTAGATTTAATAAACAAGTTACTTAATGTAACTTTCTATGATGATGGAAAAGATCAAAACATGTTAAAAGTTACTCGAAAACTAAAGAAAGTGTCCAAAGCAGCCATATTTGACAAATAAGGATAAAAACGGACTCTCATGGGATACTAATGGTTTTATGGGCCAAAAGTGGCATTTTCATAAAAATGGGCATTATATGATAACTCACGGTTTATTGGGCTAAAAATGTTATTTTTAACATAAGTGGGCCATTATTATCATTTTCGGCTATATTGGGCCAAAAATGTCATTTTTAACATAAATAGGCCATCATTTTCATTTTCAGTTGTATTGGGCCAAAAATGTCATATTTAACATAATTGGGCCTTTAATGTCATTATCAGTTTTATTGGGTTAAAAGAGTCATTATTGATAAAAGTAGGCCTTTTATGTCATTTTTGGAAAATTTGGGCTAAAACAGTTATTTTGATGCAAATGGACCATTTACGATAATTCCTTATTTAAATTGGGCTTTATGTGCCAATTTCATTTAAATTGGGTCTTTTGTGACGAACCTTATGTTAATCGGGTCGTTAGTGAAAATTCTAATACACACGAAATTTTCACGATACTTTGGGATAACGACATGTTTTCCACGATAACATCAAATATTTTGATACTTTCGATAAAAACAATTATATTTTTATCGTCAATGGTTGTAGTCAAAATAGACACTCGAAACATTATTTATAGCGTTAAATAACTGGATACTCTATTCGCGTAAATTTAGTTAAGCCTATTGTGAGACACTACTTCATTTGTACCTACCTAGTGTACATAGTAAATCATGTAGTTATAACCAGAGTCTCGTAGAGGGATTGAGAAAATTTGTGTACAGATCAATACGGGGATGACACCCCACACCTGAGTTGCTCGCTACAACTAGACATGTCACTCTAGGGTGAGAAATGTCTTACCGTAATCGATGCCTGAAGAACGTCATGACATGCATATCAGTTATATCAAGTATAGTTATAGAGACTCACATAGAGAATAACAAACAAATAAATTTACAGAATACACATACTATACTCATAATACAAAGTACGAACTATATAGCTACTATTCACGTTTAAACTTTCACCTCTCGAGTTTTAAGGTTAAGACCACTTTTTCATTATATAGAAAATATAGGATTTTCTAGGAAACTCTCTTCATACTCTATCAAACAAAATTACATATGCTCTAATACAAGATTTGAAACAAAACTCTCAAATTACTTTTTACAGAAAATATCGGATTTTATGTTGTTTACAAACTGCTACAAAACTTTTCATACAAACATGTTTATGTACTCATCAACATTATATATGCTCACATTTTTCAAAATAAATTGTATTCTCAGGTACACGTTAAACATGTTGGTCGCCGAGGAAATATGGATGTTTGTCGTCTTTTGCTTTCATCATACATTTGACATTTTGTGATGTATTTTGTACACAAATGAAACGATGTAAAACTATGATGGTTGTTATATATCATGTATGGTGATGATGTTGTCTATGATTCAATTATATACACTGTGATAATATTACAAGATGAAGTCATTCGCCCCCGGACCTTTCCGCCATTTGGTTTGGGGGTATGACAGTTCCGTAAGCTTTCTTGGTCACCAAGGAAACTGATAAGGAAATAGGGAATATTTTATTAATATTTTGAGTTTAAATTAGGGTTTCCTACCAGTATAAATAGGGACCTCCATAAGTCTCAAAGAACCCTACATCTAAGCAAGCAATTTCGAAATCCTCTCCCCCTCTCTCTATTTTCGATCCAAAGGTTTTTTTCTTAGGGTGTGGGTGTGATTCATTAGAGGCTTCCACACTATTAGGGATAGCATTCTAAGAGTCTTCAACAGTACATTGTTATTTTTGAAAATTACAATAAGTTATGTTTTACAAAACCCTTTTTATTTCGATTTTAGCTAGCTTATTTAGTTGTTTCAAGGTATGTTGCTATTATGAGAAAAGTCATAGAATTGTTTCTAGGATTACATGTGCCCATAATTAGTTGTGTGAAATTCCATAAATGCATAAATATAAGAAAACCCAACAATTTCCTCGTAGATCCAAAATCCTTTAACTTTCCTTGTATAGTAAACACTAATAGAATTTTCTCATAGAGTCAACACTAACTAATTTTCCTCATAGAGTCAACACTAAAAGGTATCATCAAAGAGCCAACACTACATGGTTTTCCTCGTAGAGACAACATTCCCCTTGCCTTTCTATGTATATTCCTCCACATTTTTAAATATTTATAATCATACACAAAGGGAAATTTTCATTCTAACTTTATATATATATATATATATATATATATATATATATATATATATATATATATATATATATATATAGGGAAATCTTCAGAAAAGTCCCAATATTTACGGAAAAGTTACACTTTAGTCCCAAGATTTTTTTTTTGAACGAAAAAGTCCTGAAAACCGGCAAAAATTTGCAGTTTGACCCTTTTTGACCGGTTGAAACCGGTACCAAACTAATTTGGGACTATTTCGTAAACTAATCCAAAATATTGGGATTTTTCAGTAAACAAAAAATATTAGGACTTTTCTGTAAACAAAAATATTAGGACTTTTCTATAAACAAAACCTTAATTATTATTATTGTTATTATTATAATTATTATTATTATTATTATTATTATTATTATTATCATCATCATCATCATCATCATCATCATCATTATTATTATTATTATTATTATTATTATTATTATTATTATTATTATTATTAAAAATATAAATAAGAATACTTTTTTTTGAACTTGTTATTATTAATATTGTTACTAATACATATAAATGTATTTAAATGAAAAAATAATATTAATGACATTGTTTAAGGGTGGAGGTGGAGGAGATGTTGCTGCCTTTAGCATTGAAATCATGCATGTTTGCTTGTATATTTTTACTTTTTATATGGCCATTTCACATTTGTTGTTATTGTTTTCAATTAAAAATAATAATACTTAACAATTTAAAAGAAGTTGCATATTTGTAAAATTCTTTATAAATAGTTTAAGTTAGAAGGATTTCTCACTTTGTATATAAAAATGTTTACAGTAGAAGGATTATTTTCCAAATCCAACAGATCCACTACAAACATCTACATAGGTAGCCCATATCAAAATTCAAAAATATTAATTACAATATCTTGTTCAATAAAAAGTAATAGGACATGTTTTTTGGATTAATACTTTTGAATTTTGAATAATACTTTTGAATTATTCCTATTACTTTTTGTTAAACAAAATATTGTAATTAATACTTTCGAATTTTAATATAGGTTACTTATGTAGATGTTTGTAGTGGATTTGTTGGATTTGGAAAGTAATTCTTCAACCTTAAACAATTTTATATACAAAATGAGAAACTCTACTACCTTAAACTATTAATATGCAACTTCTTTCAAATTGTTAAATATTAATATTCTGAATTGAAAACAATAATAACAAATATGAAATGACCATATACAAAGTAAAAATATACAAGTAGACATTCACGATTTCAATACTAAAAACATCACCATCTCCTCCACCTCCACCCTTAAACAATGTTATTAATAATATTTTTTTCATTTAATGCATTTATATGTATTAGTAATAATATTAAAAATAACAAGTTCATAAAATAGTATTCTTATTTATATTTTTAATAATAATAATAATAATAATAATAATAATAATAATAATAATAATAATAATAATAATAATAACAATAATAATAATTAAGGTTTTGTTTATAGAAAAGTCCTAATATTTTTGTTTACAGAAAAGTCATAATATTTTTTGTTTACTGAAAAATCCCAATATTTTGGATTAGTTTACGAAATAGTCCCAAATTAGTTTGGTACCGGTTTCAACCGGTCAAAAAGGGTCAAACTGCAAAATTTTTGCCGGTTTTCAGGACTTTTTCGTTCAAAAAAAAATCTTGGGACTAAAGTGTAACTTTTCCGTAAATATTGGGACTTTTCTGAAGATTTCCCTATATATATATATATATATATATATATATATATATATATATATATATATATATATATATATATATATATATATATATATATATATATATATAACTTTCCTCTTTTAATTATTACATAATACATAACCAAATATTAAAACTACTTTATTAACATTATTTAGAAATAATTCATAACTAGCATGTAGATATCCTCACATCATAAGCAATCTAATATTCCAGAAAACAGCATGCAAACATAATTATATAACACATTGATCTTCTAGTCTAAGGTGGGTTCAACATCACATAACATATCATATGATCAATAATATCATCTAGCATGCATAACACCCTAAACTTTATACCACAACAAAATAACACATTTCCAACACATAACATATGCATGACACATCACAAACATGCTTGACCAAATTAGATTAATTGATTCGCTGTCAAGAATTTTTGTTCTCGACATTGTACCAAAGTTGTAAAAGGGAATGAATCACCTCAATTCCCTCTATTAATAAACTAAACAAATAAGACACCTCCAAACACTGTTATTGAACACCCTAAACAAAACTATATATATATATATATATATATATATATATATATATATATATATATATATATATATATATATATATATATATATATATATATATATATATATATATATATATATTACTAGGTGTTCTCAAGTTTACTACTTTCACAAATAAAGTGTTAATATTACAATTAGGTCTATGCTTATTTATGTTAGAGTTTTAGAACTTCCTAGGTTGACCCATGTTAAGTATTTTTAGCATAAATCATAATCTGTAACTCTTAATGGGTTTAAATCAAAGTTTTTGCAAGCTGGACTCTATTTTTCACAACTATTTTCTTTGAAGTGATTTTGTTTCTTTCGGAACAGAATGCCATGTATAGCCCTTGCAAGACATGTGTATAATTTTGTCTAGATTTAACTTTAAACAAAGAGTCACCTTAAACTTTAGGATTTGATTTAATCCATCAATGCCATAAGATGATTGGTTGAATAAGACACACAAGTGTATTTTATATCTTCTCATTATTGGTTGTGTTTTCGCAACTTGTTTTAGATTTACACACACAGCATGCACAAAACACTCATACACCCATATTTTATGTACAACTTTGTTAATAAAATTTTTTTATGTCTCTTTTACATGTAAACATCCATACATCATTTTATCTACCTCTCTCTCTCTCTCTCTCTCTCTCTCTATATATATATATATATATATATATATATATATATATATATATATATATATATATATATATATATATATATATATATATATATATATATATATATATATATATATATATCCTTTTATTAGAAAATTTCATAGAATTCATTAGGATTATAAACCTCCTATTTTTAGTTACAAAATGTTGAGCAATAGAGATATAGAGTTTATAATGCATAGAAGATTTCAAAACCAAATTGAGACATAATCATACTCTCAATACCCCACTCCTTGACCTAGAATGCTTGGGACATACTAGAGCATGATTTAATAGGAAGAAGTCATCAATAAAAATACACCCCTATGATTAGAAATGGTCCCTTACATAGCTATCGAAGCAAAATAAATATACAATGTATTTTCAGTGACATAGAGGTTGTCGGTGGTGGCTAGTGATGGTGTTGAGCATTCTACCATGAATAAAAGGGTTAGGAAGCAAGGAAATTATGTCTGGAATGGACCCAAACACATTCTGGAGTTGAAGTTCGTCCCCTTCTTCTAACCTCATCACTTAAGTCGTTGCCTCTTTCTTTATTGCATCCCTCTTTCCCGACTGCTTCTTTCATTCTTTTCTATGTCAATGTTACAGTAGCCCACGGGTAAAGGAAGAAGACTCAAAAAGCGTATGTATTGGCCATGCAAAAAAAACATGTGAAATCATTAAGCCTATCATGATCGACTTTCTGGGAGGAGTTTTGAACAAATTTTGCTTTATAGCTCCTAAACTATTGGTCTTACACCCTTTTTACGCAAAACCTGGTCTTCTAATCAAAATATGTTTCATTTAATGAGACTTTGAACCCTCTTTTATTTTTACCTTTTTAATGATTTACGTTTACTCTATTTTACCACAAAATCATATAATTAAATTATATACCTTTTAAATATTGATTAACTTCTTTAGATATTAATTAAAATCATTTTATTTAATTTATTTCATTTTATTATCTTAAAAATTAAATCATGCAACTGCACAAGTAATGAAAACTAACATCGCCAAATGAAGAATTTATTTGGATGGTTATATTACATCAGATCTCAAGATCGATATAAACACAAATAGACAAAGACTCAACTAGTTCATGTCTATTAATAATTTAATCCTCATGTTCTTAGGTGTTGTTTGGTTCACAAAATGTTGCTGAAGGAATTTGAATTAGAATTGGAAAAGGAATCTGTCCGGAATTTGAATCCAATTTCATATGCTGTTTGGTTAGTAGGAAATGGAATTTGAATTAATTCCAGAATCTGTTTGGTTCGTAGGAAATGGAATTGGAATTCATGAAAAATAACATAATTACCCTTTTTTCATGTTTGCTTAATTTTACCTTGTTTTCTAACTTATATGTAAAAATACATTATGAAAATTATAAAAATAGTAGAATTTCGACGGTGGTGGGGGTAGTGGTGGTGACAATTGTGGGTGGCGATGATGGTGGCTAATACGGTGGTGGTGATGGTGACGATGGCATTGATTGTGGTGGCAAAAGTAGTGGTGATGGTCGTAGTGTCAGCTGGTGGTGACAATGATGACAATGATGGTACTGGTGGTAGCAGTGACGGCTGGTAGTGGTGGTGGTAGCGGCGATGGTGGTAGTGTTGGTAGTGATGGTGGTGGTGGTGTTATTAGTGGTGGTCGTCGTAGTGGCGGTGGTGGTGGGTGATGGCATTGGTAGTGGTGGTGACGGTAATGGTGGCGGTGGTGGTTGGTGACGACGATAACGGTGCTAACGAAGAGGATGGTAGTTGGTGGTGGCGTCGCATGCAGTGGCGGTAGGTGGCGGTGGTGGTGGCGGCGGCGGTGGCGGTGGTGGTGGGTTGTGGTCATGGCGGTGGTAGTGGTGGTTGGTGGCAGTGACGGTAACGGCGACGATGGTAGTGGTTGTGGCGGCGGTGGTGGTGGTCGGTAGAGAGACAGCAATGGTGGTAGTGTTGGTGGTGGTGGTGATTGTGGTGGTCAGTGATAGTTATACAAGGGTATTTTTGTAATCTGTCACTTTCCTTGATGAGAAAGAATGTTTTCCATCCAACTTTGGAAGGAATTCACTTTCCTCCATATGATGGAAAGTTTATTTCATTTAGGAATCCTTTTCCCTCCTATATGTCCAACCAAACGCATGAATTCAAGGGAATTGGAATCATTTTCTCTCAAATTCCATTCCTTTCCTACCAACCAAACGCACCCTTATTCTTTGAATCTTAGGAAATCTTCAGAAAAGTCCCATATTTACAGAAAAGTTACACTTTAGTCCCAATATTTTTTTTATGAACAAAAAAGTCCTGAAAACCGACAAAAATTTGCAGTTTGACCCTTTTTGACCGGTTGAAACCGGAAACAAATTAATTTGGGACTATTTCGTAAACTAACCCAAAATATTGGAACTTTTTTGTAAACAAAAAATATTATAAGTTTTCTGTAAACAAAATGATTATGACTTTTCTATAAACAAAATCCGTATTATTATTATTATTATTATTATTATTATTATTATTATTATTACTATTATTATTATTATTATTATTATTATTATTATTATTATTATTATTATTATTATTATTATTATCATTATCATTATTATTATTATTATTATTATTATTATTATTATTATTACTATTATTATTATTATTATTATTATTATTATTATTATTATTATTATTATTATAAGAATACTATTTTTTTGAACTTGTTATTATTAATATTGTTACTAATACATATAAATGTATTTAAATGAAAAAATAATACTAATGGTATTGTTTAAGGGTGGAGGTGGAGGAGATGGTAATGCTTTTATCATTGAAACCATAAATGTTTGCTTGTATATTTTGATTTTGTATGTGGTCATTTCACATTTGTTATTATTGTTTTCAATTTAGAATAATAATGCTTAACAATTTTAAAGAAGTTACATATTTGTAAAATTGTTTATAAATAGTTTAAGGTAGAATGATTTCTCAATTTGTATATAAAAACCTTTAAGGTAGAAGGATTATTTTCCAAATCCAATAGATACACTACAAACACTACAAACATCTACATAGGTAGCCATATAAAAAATTCAAAACTATTAATTACAATATCTTGTTTAATAAAAAGTAATAGGAAAAATTCAAAAGTATTAATCAAAATTCAAAAGTATTAATCCAAAAACATGTCCTATTACTTTTTATTAAACAAGATATGTAATTAATACTTTTAAATTTTGATATGAGTTATCTATGTAGATGTTTGTAGTGGATTTGGAAAAGTAATTCTTCTACCTTAAACAATTTTATATACAAAGTGAGAAAACTTTTCTACCATAAACTATTTATAAACAATTTTACAAATATGCAACTTCTTTTAAATTCTTAAGTATTAATATTCTGAATTGAAAAACAATAATAACAAATGTGAAATGACCATATACAAAATAAAAATATACGAGCAAACACTCACGATTACAATGCTAAAAGCATCATGGGACCATTTCACGATTGAATTTATAGGTAATGTATATAAACATCATGGGACCCTTTCCTATAAATTCACATTTGTATTGGTCATTATACTATGGTGAGGAGGGGCCACATGTATATAAATTCTTAACCTACTCGTTTGTAGTGTGCTTTATATGAAAAGATTTAATGAAAAATTTCAGAAAAATCCCAATATTTACGGAAAAATTACACTTCAATCCCAAAAAAAAAAAAAAAAAAAAAAAAAAAAAAAAAAAAAAAAAAATTGAATGAAAAAATCTTGAAAAGCAGCAAAAATTTACAGTTTGATCCTTTTTGTCTGGTTGAAACCGGTAACAACTTAATTTGTGATTATTTCGTAAACTAACCCAAAATATTGAGACTTTTTTATTAACAAAAAATATTAAGAGTTTTTATGTAAACAAAAATATTAAGACTTTTCTACAAACAAAACATTTATTATTATTATTGAATTGATAGGTAATGTATACAAATGCGAATTTAAAAGAATTTATATACATCTTGGAACTAATGACCATTTCACATTTATATACATGGGACCATTTCACGATTGAATTTATAGGTAGGAACTAATGACCATATACATGTGACACTCGCTCACATTAATGACCAAGGTTTTCCCTGCAAAATATTTTGGTCGCCGATTTGTCGATGTTGGCTTTTACCACATATTTGTGACGGATGAGTAATACCATTGCAAAAAAATGTTTTTTTTTTTTTTTTCACATATTTGGTCGCTAATTCTATTGAGTCAGATGAGTCAATAATACCATTGAACATAAATATAGTACAATATTTTTAATATCAAATATCAAACATAATTTAGAAAATACCATGTATTTTTTAAGCTTTTTTTATTATTTTTTTTATTTTATTTTATTTTATTTTTTTACATTCCATATTATATTATTTTGTAACTGGTAACTTATAGATTGTAAATTTAAATACATTTTAATATTAAAAAAAAAAACTTTAACTAACTCGTGATAAAATATATTGATTTCATTTCATCTAAAAACTATTGAAATACCCATTTAAAATTATTAGGGTGTACACACCAAAAAAAAATGAATAATATAACCTATATGTTTTATATTGCAAATCAAATAATACCATTGCATATGCCACATACGAGACAAAAGGAAAACCATAAGTACTATATATATATCTACCTCGAGTATTAGGCCTTCACTATTAATAGATGTGAGACACTATACAGCACCATAAGAAAACTTTTATTTGTAGCCATTCATCCCCTAAGCAGACAAAGATGTGGAAGTTAAAGATAGCAGAAGGGAAAGATCCCTACTTGTTTAGCACCAACAACTTTGTTGGCCGGCAAATTTGGGAGTTCGATCCCAATGCTGGAACACCGGAAGATCAACAAGAAGTTGAAAATGCTCGTCAATATTTTGTAAACAGGCAAAAGGAAGGTTTCTTATCATCCAGTGATTTGCTCATGCAGCAACAGGTAAATACATGCCACCTCAAAAATTATCAAAATAAGGAATCATGCAAAGTTGCTTTTCTATATGCACAATTGCTTTGTAAACTTTACGTTATTTGGTTACAATGTTATATAAATAATTACTTTCAAAAAAATTATAGTAATATTTAACTATACTGAAAAACTTAAATAATAAATTAATTGGGAACAAATCTTACGACTGTTTAATATTATGAATCAGAGGCGGATGCTTTAAGGGGCCGGGAGGGGCCATGGCCCCCCTGCTTTTTGGCTTCGTAATACTTGTTTAACAATTTCATACATATTTTATCTTTTAGTAGCTATCTTGGCCCCTCACGTTAATTATATATAATCCAAAATAACATTCAAATAACTACTCAACTCCGAAAAAATCAGAAACATCAATCAAATATGATCAAAATCAGGAAAATACATATGAACAAATCAAAACAATCCTAAAAATTAAGATATCAATTGATTAGGAAACTAAATATCTTATATGAAAGCAAAAGAGTATTCTATAATCCAAGTTGTTAACCCAATCTATGAAAAAAATACAAAAACCCACTCTAAAAATTCACCACTTCTGGAAAAAGCGTAAGTACCGGAAAGAAAACGTCGGCCGCCGGAATGCTCAGCTACGAACGGATTTCTCACCAAAAACAGAAAATATTCCCCCCATTAGGTGTTCACCATCCATCTCCTTTAGTTCTCTTCACTAGTATTCCGTCTCTCCACTCTAAAGCTCGCTGAAGTGCAGTCTTCATTTCTTATCAACAAGGTAGCAACCTCGGTCATCGGATCTCTGGATGTGTAAGTTTTCTTTTTCTCTTTCTTTTAGTAGAATACTTAATGTAAATGATTTTGGAGGATATAAAAGATCACGCCCACCTACTCATCTACAACAATAGTGAAACTATTAAAAAGCTGCAAGCCTACTTTAATATTAATCTTATTTTATTTTATGAAATATCAAATTTTCTTTAAAAATGAATTGGAATTTAGACTAATCATTTACCGTGGTTTATCCTATATTATTCCAACATGTCGATTTTAGAACACATGAAGGGAAAAATACATTCTCAAAATTTCTATAAAATAGTAATTTGGGGATTATGTGGGTTCTGTTACTTTCCATTTACATTCCATATTATAGTTAGATGATCATATTTTCAAATGGCAATGTGTATATGTGGTTTGTTTTTTTTACCAACGATATTAGAACACTTTAGTGTTATTATTTTTAGATTTTTTTTTTTTTTTTTTTTTTTTTTTTTTTTTGTATTATAGCTCTTAACCAAAAATTAACTACTTCATATTATTATCGTATGAAGTTTTCATTTTGGCCCATCCGGTTCTAAGGTTGGTGTTCCGCCCCTGATTATGAAAAGAAAACAGGAAGCAATATAAAACGGTGCATTTTAGTGTTTTTTTCATGATGCTTATGTACATCCTTGGTGGTATTTTAATTTAAAAAAAAAACAAAACATTAAAGAGCTTTTAGTTTTACAGTATTATCAAGTATTGTTTTTTGTTTCTTTGAGACCAAGATTTCAAATTTTGTCTAGGATTAGAATTTTTTTTTGGACAGTTATTTTAAACCGTTGCAAATGTCTTTGCTTTGTTTGGTGTTGCTTTCATTTAAGCAATTGGGAAAAATAATTCTTAAAGTGGTCATTGGAATATATGTTGGTCTTAATTTGAACTTCACTTTGTATCTCTCTCGACATTATCTAAGTTCTCAATAATCTTTAAATAAAACAAAATCAATATACAAAATTATGTTGGTTAAGACCATATGTATACATTATCATAAAAAACTTATATATAAATAAAAGTTTGTTGGTTAAGACAATATAAATACAGGATCATAAAAGACTTACATAAATAAAACTGTTATAAACTGAACATAAACTAAGATGTTAAATTTTAGTGTTTCGTAGCCGGTCTGGAACAGTGTGACTTGTAACTTCATTCCATAATTATAGGATGATGATAAAACACGATATTAAATACTCTGGTTTTCCTCTCAGATTGGAGAAACTTTTATCATTCTGCCTAATTGATTGTTCTTATTTGTTTTGCTATATTTTCAAACTTTTCAAGGTATTAGAATTACACTTAATCTTGTAAGTACAATCATATTTACTGAACCATTAGTAAATCTTGATGAATTGCCTTTACCATCCTTTGTGGTGGATCTGACCAGTACACATCAATGTGTACTAGATCCTTTAGTCTTTTACTTGACTCACATACATATGTGAATAAGGAATTAGTCACAATTTACCAAGGATCAAGATTCTCATACATACACAATTCAAATCGTATGATTCCAAGTTTCTGTCCAATCGAAAATTGGGTGATGAGAATCCTTTCTTACTTGGTAAATAACATACTACCACAAACGATATAACAAAGAATCAAATCTATTTTGAACATTGCTAATAATACATATAAACACCAATTTTCACAAATGTTATTGCAAGGAACCATAAAAATAAGATAAACTCAAAATTTTATTTTATTTATAAAATGAAAAAAAAAAAAAAGAAAAAAAAAACTTGTCCTTAAAATGCAAATACAAATGAAAACTATGTTTCCAAATATTTGTAAGCAATCTAGCATAACTTCTAAGTATCAGCTCAAAAATTTGATCATCATGCAATTGAAATCCATCTCTTCACAATCAGATTCAACTTGCTCTTCCTTTAAGCTTCCTTCTTTCTCTGATCCTACAGAACATCAAAATGTAATCTTATCACATCATGTATTAAGAATAAATAAATCGGAACTTAATAGAGTTAGATAGGGAATATACCTGAAGTAGAGTCATACACTTTGACTTTACTATCATTGCGATCTTTCAGGTAGATACGAAAGCTTCGCATCCAATGCCCATTCTCTTGGCAATAGAAACATGTGGACTCTTTGGGAATGACACATGGGACTATCTCAGGATTCGCCTTTCTCTTATGATTAAACTTTTCGACCATGGCAAATTTCTCTCCCTTAGGAGAAGAAATCATTTCTGGACTATCACCGTTGCCATCGCTGATGTCCATGGAAATCTAGGAAGTGTATCTTCCAATCAATTTTGCTTTACCAGTGCGCCAAATCAATGTTGATTCAATAGCAATTAGCAAATATGTTAGATTGATGAGGGTCACGTCATTGTCTTTCATATAATAGTCTTTAACAAACTGATCATACGACTTGGGAAGTGACTGAAGAACCAAGTCAACAGCCAGCTTCCTTGGGAAAACGACACCTAACATTCCTAGTCTGTCAAGGTGCGACTTCATGTCTAGAACACCTACATATACAGAGCTTCCATCTTTATGTTTACATTCTAATAGGGCTTGTGTCACTTTGAATTTTTCAAGTCGACAAAATTGTGGGTCAGGGAGAATTACTGCAGGAGGTGGAGGAAGAGAAGTTGATTTCTAGTTCCACCTTTACACGAATAAGGGAATGATCTTTCACCTTTATCGACATGTGGAACATCATCTTCGAATGGAAAACATTTTCAAAAGGATTGAGGAAGACCATAGTTGTCAAAACTAGACATCTACAAAAGGGGAGAAATTCAAGTTAGTTGATTTAGTCGTTAATATAACACCTAAATGAAGTATTAAGTCTAGGATCCAACACAATAATTTACAATTCGAAAGAGGGATGCCGTAATCCAATTGCAAATTATTTGAAGGTAAGTAAACGACGATTTACCAATTCCACCACAAAAAAAGCAAATGAAGAATTAGGTTTTAAATGAGATAAAATTCCTAGATTCTTTTGAGATTCATTGAAGTTTTCAATGGCATGTTTAATCTCGATTATTCCCTTCAAGTTTGTGACTGGAATACTGAGAATCATAAACAATGTGTGAATAACCATGCAAATTAGCTTGACACTCTCGAGTCATTAACCACCTAATCAATGTGTCGGTTAACCACACACGCTCCATTGATCTATGATAATTCTCGAGCTACCCTTTGCCACCATTATTAGTCAAAGTTAGTGTGACGGTTAACAACACACGCTCCACTAACGACTTGGCAGGATGCAAAGTGCAATTTTATGGAATAGCATCAAATTCACATTTTCCTAAATTAACTAAGATTGAGAATTTATAAAAGTGTTTAGTTACTTTAAATTTCATTATACTTATTAATGAGAATGTCGTATCCTACCCGTTCGGCGAACAACCCTCCACTAGTCAAGGGTGCGCTGGGTAAAAGTGGATACCCAATGGCGGTCATTTTACATGCCGCTTCCTTAAACACCCCTTATAGACCAGCTTCGTGAATGAGTCCTACTAAGGGTAAGACTGGCTGTTCTTTTATATATATATATATATATATATATATATATATATATATATATATATATAAGTTGAACTTTTAATTATATAATAGTATAAGGGTGTATTTTAAACTTTTAAAATACTAGGTGGTTTAAGCTTTTAAATAAATTAAACTTTTAATTTAATTAAATTAAACCATATTATGGATTTATTAGTACTCTCTTTTAATTAAACACTTACTTAATCTTATTAATAAAATCCAAGATGGTGTATTTTAAAACGATTCAACATACCAAGGTTCAAAATTTATGATTTCAAAATTAAAGTTATTTAATCAGAATTTTAAATTATTAAACCATGAGGTGCACTTTTGAAACTTTTCAAAATACTTGGGTTTAACCATTTAAATTTCCAAAAACTAAAACTTTTAATTTCAAATTTAAACTATAAAACCAAGAGGTTTTATTTTAAAACTTTTCCAAACTACTGGGTTAAATCTTTAAATCAAATTAATCTTATATCATCCATATCATCACATACTAATCAGAAAAATCAAATTTAGGCATTAAAACGAGTTATGGTAATTATCCAAATCTAAATCTAAAAAAAAATCGAAAAATTCGGCACCAGGTGAGTCAACTCATCGAGTTAGGCAAGGAACTCATCGAGTTCTATGATGTACTCGTTGAGTCTGGCTGCTATGGTGTACATGAAACCCTAATTGCTTTGGATCTAAGTTTTTCTATATTGAAGATGCAAAGACAAACTCCAAAGCAATAATCCTAAGACTAGCATACACAATTTTGAAATTGACATATAAATTAGGGTTTGATTATTACCTCACTTGTTATATTTTAAATAACACGAGCAATCCTTGCTTGATCTTCACTCTTGAAAGCTTAGTGGCCCAAGTGTTGCAACTCTAATGGATTCACAAACACCCAATGCAAAGGATGACTTGGAGAGGTAAGGAAAATCGGCCAGGGGTTCTTATTATAATGCATAGAACCGAAAATCCTAACTAGAGGGTATTTATAAGTGTTGTGGCTGCTAGGGTTTTTAGGTGGAAACCCTAATACCTTGCTTAGGCAACAAGTAGCCTATGGATTCCTTCTTTAGAGGCCTTGGACGAAATCTATTGGGCTTCCCATAAGATTTCATCCACTCCACTCTATGGAGTCCATCAGGTTAATTTTGCAACTTTTAATTATTTACAAAATAGTCCCTAAATTATTAATTAGTTCTTTTAATCCCAAAATTAATATCAATTTAGTTTCTTATTAATCACTAATTAATAATAGGGTTTAGGTCATTTTTGGTCACTTAACTTTTAGTTTTGTGCTTATTTGGTCACTTAACTCTTTATAAGTTTTTAAAGCTCATCAAACTTTTGATTTTGTGCTTATTCAGTCATATAACTTTTGGTTCGGTCACATTTAGTGACCTAACTTTTAAAATTGTGCTTATTTAGTAACTAAACTTTTATATTTTTTCATAAGTTTAGTGACTAAATGAGCACAATTTTAAAAGTTAAGTCACTAAATGAGTGTAAATCTAAAAGTTAAGTGATCAAACCAAAAGTTAAGTGAGTAAATGAGCACAAAGTCAAAAGTTCGATTACCTTTTAAAACTTAAAATGAGTTAAGTGACCAAATGAGCATAAAACCAAATATTAAGTGACCAAAAATATATTAAGCCCTTAATAATATGATTTCCAAATAATATATTATTCTTGTAATATATTAATAAAATCATTCTGAATACCAATTTATTAGTCGTATAACAAACCATATTATCTCTCTACGTGTCATTCAGTTAAGTTGCATGAGTGAAGGTCACCCAAAAGGATCATGCTCATAATCAAATCAAGTACATGCTAAATATAGTTATGTGGCTTAGATACCTAATCTAACATTTGGATACTATTTCTAGGCGAAGTTACGTAGAGCAAAGTTACACAAGCCAAAGAGCAATATTATTGTTGTTCTTCTTGACAATGTAGAAGCTTTTGTTCAACGATTTAATAATAAGGCATACTAGACAAATGCACCATATAGTTTGTGGTTGTTTGCAAAATCAGTTCGTAACTTCGTAGCTGTAAACTTGTAGTTGGTATGTAGTAGTTGGAAGCTATAGTTTTTATTAATATAGAAGTGTTTGGTAAAAATAGTTGTTAGTTTTTAAGGGTGTAAAATTAGATAAAAGTCAAAAGCTAATTGAAGTAAATTTTGGATTATGAGCTTTTTGCTTAAAAATAAAAATTAAAACCTCGCACTATGGAATATATATATATATATATATATATATATATATATATATATATATATATATATATATATATATATATATATATAAAAGTTCTTTCTTAAAAATTAAAAAACTAAAATCTCCCAAAAGCACTAAACTTCATGGCCGATCTCACCCTTAATTTTTGCATTAGTGATTGTATTTGTTAACATGTTAAAATTTATTCTACTTAATTACTTTGCACATTACCTTGCTTTTCTATGATCTCAGGGTTACGTTCACAGTGGCGATTGCCTTTCTTTACCATGAATATATCTTTCAATAGATGTTTTAATAGTTTTAGTAAACAGTGATAAAATATATACTTTTTTGTCACTCGGAATTTTAAAAATGTGATTTATCATAAATTTCATATTCCCATTATTTTTTCTACACCATTGTTAACTTTTTAAGCTTAAGGATGGACCCAAGCCCAGGTATCATGATTGATATGAACTAAAGTGAAATATATCATAAAATGTGTGTGAAATCTAAGCACGTATAATGAGAATAACTCTATGTGCAGTTGATCAAGGAGAAGGGAATTGATTTATTGAGCATACTGCCCATAAGGCTGGGAGAGGACGAAGTAGTGAATTATGAATCGGTAACTACAACAGTGAAGAAAGCAGTTAGACTTCAATGTGCCATCCAAGCTAAAGATGGTCACTGGCCTGCTGATTTTAGTGGCCCTTTATTCATCACCCCTGCCATTGTAAGTTTGTAGAGTAAATGACATGTTCTATTTATTTCACTTTCATTTCAAAATTCATATTAACATATCAAATTTGATACTCAAGATAACATTGTCATCATGTTCCTGAAGACGATTGAATAAATAAAAATAACTAGAGATTTAAATAAAGAAACCTAATATTAAACCATAATTATATATGTTGCTTTAAATCAAAATCTTTAATGTCTAAACAATCAAACGTACACATATTACAAATTAAGTTTCTTTATTTTGATGTTATAACAGGAAAACATTTAGGCAAGGAGAGAACCTAATTTTTTATATCAACCAAACTTTTACGCCATGGACTTTATTGAAATCCCTATAGGACATATCCAAAAAAATCAGGATTACTTTTTTCCCCAAATTCCATGAATTTAAGTATATTTTGGTTTTTTCGTTGCCATTGGAATTTTTTTTAGAACGGCTCAGTTATAATTAAAAAGAAAACTAGAAAACGATATTAGCAAGTAACTAGCGAAATATCTAGTTACCTATTACTACAAGCAAAAAAATGGGGACAAATGCAATAAGAGACAGTTGAATATCATCCATCAATCTATGCAAATTAATCTTAACTTTTCTTAAAATTACTTTGTTCCTGACTTTCCAAATATAACAAAGCACGACACCGAAGATGGCATCTAAAAGCTTCTCCTATTTGGGTTGACTTGAAACATCATATTTAACCGAATCTTTGTTTCCAAGTCGATATAAGAGACAGATGTACTTGTTCATCTGTACTGGTCTTTTGCATAAAAAACTTAAACATAATTTAACAGTAACTCCCTTTCGGATAATAAGATTTTAAATGTATGTGATTTAGGCTTAACCTCCACATAAAGCAATTGGCCTTTATAGGAAGCTATAAGTGTTCATTTTATTGCAGCTGGCTTCAAAACAAAAGTGACCGCTCCAATAGTCATACACATCGATTTAGCTTAGAACACACCATTGAAATCTGTTTTTTTTTTTAACCCAAGTGTCATCAAGGTTGAAATGAGAGCTTCCAGTTTCCTCTTTTCTACCCCTTTTGTCAATCTACCTTTGAGAAAACTAATTGGTTGGATATGAGACGCCCTTGAGAGATCAAATGGGTTTTTTTTCGATTCTTTACAATAAAAGCGAGGAAATATATCTCTTATTCTCATATTATATGCTGTTGATTTTATTGTGGTTAGCATTACTATCGAAAAAGACCTAAGTTCAATTTACTCACCTAGAACGAATGTGTGAGGTGCACACTCAGAGTCATAAATGTGGACTCGGTAGGTTCAAATTCCATAGGAAATCGATGATAAGGTCACCTATTTAGAGCCACTATTTTTTTGACAAGCTATCCAATTGATCTTTTTGTTAAGCCATCTCCTCTCCTCACCCCCCCCCCCCCCCCCCCCCCCCCCCCCAAAAAAAAAAAAAAAAAAAAAAAAGTCTAATGCTTTCCAAAGTGTGAATAATCTTCTTAGAAGCATTAAATATTGACGAATAATATAAAGGTAAGCTTCCAAGCACATATTATATAAAGGGTCAATCTACCACCGAATTTAAGTCTTTGATTTCCATGTATTTAGCTTGGTCTTGAAAAGATCTATACTTGAAAAACAAAAACTAAGGGGGTGTTTGTTTTATCTTTTAAAACACCTTTTAGTTTTTAGAAAAATATACAAAGCTAAAAGATGTTTGGTAAAAGCTAACAGATCTTGTAAAGTCTACTTTTAGATATAAGAAAAATGAAATTTTTGGAAAAGTCAGTTAAAACTGACTTTTTGCAACTTTTCCTAAGAGGAATTTTTCCTTCTCAAAAGCTAAGCGAAACACCCCCTAAAATTTCGTTCACATCAAGACTCTGATAGAAGAAATCATTACTACAATATCATTTAAACACTTATAGTATATTACCAATATAAAAGAAGAACAAATCTAAACAGAAAACTAACACGAACATAGGTATGTTATTGTGAAACACTAACTATAGCAGAAACCATAACTCACATAAGAAGATAAAAGGAACCGAGAGTGTGTGTTTTTAAATGGTATCAATGAGAAAGCCTACAACACTACACATTATATACTATTGGGTTACACCAAGTAAAAATACGGGTAAACCTTTGGTCGATTTAGGTAGAGATGACATGCGCTTACTTCATTAACTTTGAACAATACAAGTTACAATCAAGATAAATCCAAAATTTTACACTTCCATTACTTTCACCAAAATATCTATATTTTGCAACTTTCATCTATCCAGAACTAGTCCATTTCCTTTACCATACTAAACACCTCAATTTAGATAAAAAGAAACTAATAGAAATACTTTGGTTTAGTTGGAGACTAAGTGAAATATAACATATTTCAACACCCCTCCCCCACATACTAAACAAAAGTATATTGTTATATTTGAAATGGATCAAGAAACCCATTTTGTTACACAAATAATGATGTTTCATTTTACCTGATGATTTTGTGAGAATATCAACATGATTCTCTTCCGATTTAATCTTAATAACTTTTAAAACAACTTTTGAGACATTCCCTTTTATAAAATGCACATCCACTTCAAACTGTTACATTTTTTCATGAAAAACTAGACTCAACACTAATTTAATGGCATCAATATTGTCACACAAGACATTAACTAGAGTCAAACTTTCAAACCAAGATAAAAAAGGTATTTTGAAAATCCAAAAAATTTCACAAGATATACAACTAAGTGCAGATTTATTGTCACACCACCACTTTCACCACCAATCACCACTCTACCATCATCACCACTGCCACCTTCCACCCACCATGATAGAACATGGAAATGGATACTAATTTCATTTCCCGCCAATCAAACAAACTATCGAATATGATTACAATTCCTAACATATTCTAATTCCTTGAGAGGTTCCAACTCCTTTGTAAACATTCTAAAACTAAACACCACCTTAACGATTTCTACTAAAGAAACCCTAATTTAATCGTGCATAGAATAAACAAAAGACAAAATTAGTTTTAATGAAACGAATGAACCTAATGGATGTATCTTTACTACTATATTCAGATCAGAATCATAACAATAGCAAAGAGTACAATTCTAAGCGAAAGATGTGATTCAAAGTACTAATCAACAAAGGAACAAGGTGTTAGATATCGTTTTGGACCACTTAATAAATGTACAAAAGTTGTTATCATTTAAATTTGGAGATATTACGATAAGAATATAAGATTGTTGATGGATAAATTTTATTGGATAGTTGCTTACCATTTAGGGTTGAGTTCATAGTTTGACTCAAAATCCTCTATATCTCTTCTATCTCTCACGTCAGAGTTTATCTCCATCTATATATACATCTGTTGCGGAGGATACAAAGTGACAATAAAATATACTAAGAAATTTGCATGGTTCATTGTTGAGGGTTTTAGAGGTTGTCTTGAGGTCAAATAGAAAACTTATCCTAGTCTTCACAACCAAAAATCTCAATGAAAAAATGTAATCATTATTTCATATATTTGTTTTGTTTTAATATATTCTAGAATAAAGATGGATAGTTTAAGCTTGCCCAATATATGTCTAGGTTATGAAAATAACCAACATTTGTATTTGAACCTACTTGAATATTTTATGTAATAATAATAATAATAATAATAATAATAATAATAATAATAATAATAATAATAATAATAATAATAATAATAATAATAATAATAATAATAATAATAATAATAATAATAATAATAATAATAATAATAATAATAATAATAATAATAATAATAACTGTATTTAACATCTACGAAATTGATAGTCGACGAAACATACATGTTTATCCTTTTTCGGGGTTTAAGATCTCTATATTTGTCTTCGGTGAAACATATTTGTTAATCACTCATGCGTCAAAATTGTTTTTAGTTTAATCCTTAGGTTGTTTCGTATTTACAAATGATGAGAAAAAAATTAGTGCGTAAACTATGTTTTCTTATAATCTTTTTGAGACCAAAATAAGTTTACAAGTTATTATATATATATATATATATATATATATATATATATATATATATATATATATATATATATATATATATATATATATATATATATATATATATATATATATATATATATATATATATATGGTCATGTTTCTTTATTTTCCCTTTGGTTCTTCAATGATTTTGAAGACACAAGTTGTGTTTGTTTAGAGAAAAATGTGTCAAAAGGATAACAAAATATTATTTTCTTTCGCATTTAGTCACTTTTCTTTTGTACACTTTCTTTATTTTCCCTTTGGTTCTTCAATGATTATGAAGACATAAGTTTTGTTTTTTTAGAGAAAAATGACTCAGATGGTAACAAAATATCAATTTTTTTTTTCACATTTGGTCACTTTTCTTCTGTACACTATATACTAGTAAACTTGTTTTTTATGTTAACAAAATATCATTATGACTGGTTATTGTACGTTTAACCGGCCAAGTTGAACCTTCCAGGCAATATATAAATTTTCCGGTGACTATATAATTTTTCTAGTGAATATATGAGTTTTTCGGTGAATGTATGAATTTTTATGTGAATTTATGAATTTTACAGCGAAGCTATGTACATTATGAATGACTTAAACCCGTTTTTCTTATCTACAAAAATCTGAACTTCATTCCAACATTGAGTTCACCTCCATTCCATCATAAAACTAGCATATGGCTACATGAAAAACATACATGAAATCGGTGGAGTTCCAAATTGAAAAATCTAGAAATCTATGTGTTCTTAGTTCATTCTTGTTCTTGGAACAAAACCCTAGATTCGTATAGGCGTGCCACACTTTTGGTATGTCTCAGATTAGCGTAGCATGTATGTATGTATTTTACATTAGGTCCAAGTATTGTATTTGTATTTTAACCTAGTCCATTGTATTGTAGCCTACTATGAATTATTTAGATTATATTAATGAAATCATAGTCCAAAAGGCAATTGAGGGAAAATAACGTTGTTTCATGGTATCAGAGCCACTCCCGATTTTTTCTCTAAACCTATCGCTGCCTTCTTCTTGCTCTCGAAAATTATGTTCTCTGCTTCTCCCCTCTTTCAATCGCTCCTCTCTAATCTGTCGCCAGAATGTCTGAATCACCCAAGAACACCAAACCTTTTGGTGTAACCAACATTAAAGTCTACATTCCACTGATTTTGGATCTTCATAAGCTGAATTATGATGCTTGGAAAGAACTCTTCCAGACCCACTGCAATAGTTTTGGAGTTAAAGGTCATCTCACAGGCATTGCTAAACCCGCAGATGCCAACGATGTAGCTTGGTCTAATCTTGACGATCTCGTCAAGATGTGGATTTATGGAACTGTCACTTAAAGTCTTCTCAACATGATCCTCAAACCAGGTGCTACTACTCATACCGTATGGACTGATCTGGAAACTCTTTTCAGACACAACAAACAAACTAGGGCAATTGAGCTTGATCGGGAACTTCGAACCCTAACTCTAGGCGATCTCTCCATCTCTGATTATTGTGAAAGAATGAAGATGATTTCAGATTTACTCGCAAACATAGGATCACCGGTTCCTGAACAAACATTGGTTACATATCTCATTAATGGATTGTCACCAAATTTTGACAACATTGCCACTGTCTTGCGTCATCAACACCCGCTTCCATCTCTTATAAAATGAAGGTTGATTCTTACCTTGGAGGAGCGAACCATGAGTCGAAATCGACCTACCCAACCTCTCCATATGGATCATGCATCGTCACCTCAAGCTCTTCATGCTGGAAACCCTGGCCCCTCAAACTCACGCAACATGGCCTTCTCTCAAAACTGAGGTGGTCGTCACTCTTCACAGCCACGTTGCAGTTGCTCCCACTCAACTGATAATCGCCGCCCATCCGGAACTACCACCAAAATACCATCGCTACAATCGGGTTTTCCATGGCCCCCATACCCAGTCCCGTGGAATCCCTACACCTAGTCATATCCTTCCTGGAAACAGGTCACTCGACCACCGACTTCAACTACTTACCAACCTATGAGAAACCAGCAACCCAAAGTCCTCGGTACTACTCCAAACTCGGGTATACCGACTCAACAACCCCTGCAACAGCCTTCTTTGCTGCCCCTCCTCATCAGAATCTTGCTCCTCTAGCTCAATGTTTTCCCCCGCTGACCCTGGATGAGCCTATAGATATCACACAAGCGTTGACCTCGATGCATATAAATGATGGCTTGGATACTCAGTGGTACATAGACACATGAGCTACCACTCATCTTGCCTCGGACACAGGTAAACTCACTACTTTTGGCAAAAAACTGTCATATAAATCACGTTCTTGTTGGCAATGGTTCTTCCATACCTGTTTATCAATCTGGCCATACAAATTAAAATCCTTGCATCGTCCCTTGTACCTTCGTAATGTATTAGTCACACCTAATATTATCAAAAACCTCATATTTGTTCGTCGTTTTACAACTGATAATCTTGTTTCTATTGAATTTGATCCATGTGGTTTTTCTGTGAAGGATCTCAAAACTCGTCAACTTCTGCTTAAGTGTGACAGCTCTGGTGACCTCTACCCAGTCATTCCCTTTACACAAGTTGATCTTCTTTCCGGTTCTACTTCCTTGTGGCATCAACGTCTCGGTGACCCTGGAGCTCATGCTTTTAATCATTTAGTTTCCAATAAATTAATTACATGTAATAAAAGTTCTAGTACTGTTTCTTGCCAAGCTTGTCAACTTGGCAAATCTATCCATTTACCTTTTGAAAGTTCAAACACTATTGTTTCTGGCTTATTTGATATTGTTCATTCTGATTTATAGCAATCTCCTGTTGAAAGTATCAGTGGTAGAAATTATTCTATTCTCTTTTGTTGATCACTATTCCCCATGGTTCTAAAAATCACACAATGACACGCCTCAAGGCGTACCATGGCGCGAGGCGTGATGTAGCCGTTACGAAAACGTCCAAGGCGGGTTTGTGAAACGTGACGCCCAAATAACGTGTCAAGGCGTGCCTTATCGCGTTATGGCACGAGTCTTTTTCAAGGAGCAGGTTTTTTTTTTTTTTTTTTTTTTTTTTTTTTTTTTTAATCGGGCCTAAAATAAATGAGTTTTTATTAACTTTTTTCTATTATATATTAATATAACACTTACAAAAACTTCATATATTTGATAAAATTCAATAATTATATGATTTATATCGTTTAATGTATATATAATATAGCCACGCCTTGAAAAAAGCCATGGCTCACCAAGACTTCTGATGGCTTAACTTTTACCTTACCGCCGAGCTACGCCTTACGTTATTTAGAATCTTGCTATTCCAACTTTGTCTGGGTATATCCTCTCAGAAAGAAATCAGAATTGTTCTCAAAATTCTTACACTGTCATGCCTTTGTTAAAAACGAGTTCAAAACGGACATTAAAAGTTTCCAATGTGATAATGGGGGAGGAATTTGATAATCATCTTTTTCATAATTTATTCAATGAAAATGGCATCACATTCCGCTTCTCGTGTCCTCGAACTTCCCAACAAAATGGGAAGTCCGAACATATGATATATACAATCAACAATATCATACGAACTCTTCTTCTTCACGCCCACCTCCCACCTGATTTTTGGGTTGAAGCTCTTCACATGACGGTTCATCTCCTAAATCTCACACCATCCACTTCCATACAAAACGACATCCCATACACCAAACTCTTTCAGAAATCCCCATCTTATTCTCACCTTCGAGTCTTCGGGTGCCTATGTTATCCTCTCATTCTTACTCCGCACAAACTCGCCCCTCGTTCTACCCCTTGTATCTTCATTGGCGACCCGTCTCATCACCGTGGCTATCGTTGTTTTGACCTTGCCACTCGAAAAATCATTATTTCCCATCATGTCACTTTGATGAAGACTCTTTTCCTTTTAGCTCCATGACACCAAATCACCCCCCTCCTACTCATTTCTCGACCACAATGAACCATCCTTCATTTCTTGTGAGTTTCTTACCTCTCAACACTCTCTACCCACCACCACTCCTCACCACTCTACTAGTGGTGCTTCCCCCACATCACCCTCATTTTTTTCTTCGCATGACTCTCTCGAGTCATCTCCTGAAACCACCAATAACCCTCATTTCCCAAATCATCCCATGGTCACTAGAGGTCATCTTGGTATCCGAAAACCTATTTCTCGTCTCAATCTTCACACTACCACCGAATCACCCCTACCTCGATCTCACCTTCAAGCGCTTCAAGATCCAAATTGGACCATTACCATGCAAGACGACTTTAATACTCTTATTGGCAAGAAAACGTGGCTTCTTGTCCCGTGGCCTACTGGGGAAAATGTTGTTCTCTTGATGTGGTTATTTCATAAAAAAATATAAAGCGGATGGTTCTCTTGAGCGTTATCAAGCTCGGTTAGTTACAAATGGAAAAATACAACAACCGGGCATTGATTGTGTTGAGACACTTAGCCCGGTTGTGAAACCTGCTACTATATGTATAGTCCTTAATCTTGCGATTTCAGGCAAGTGGCATATTCATCAAATAGATGTAAAAAATGCTTTCTTACACGACCATCTCAATATGACAGTTTACATGCATCAACCTCCGGGGTTTCGAGATTCAAATAATCCAGATTATGTCTGTCTTTTACAGAAGTCCATTTACGGATTGAAATAAGCCGCACGAGCATAGTTTCAACTGTTTGCAACATTTATTACTTAAATTGGATTTACTCACAGCCGTTGCGACTCTTCTTTATTTATCTTTCTCACGGAAACACAAGCTGCTTATTTATTGTTGTATGTTGATGATATTATTCTCACAGCTTCCTCTACAGCACTTCTTCAGTAGACTATGTCTCTCTTGGCCACTGAATTTGCCATGAAGGACCTGGGGGATCTTTCCTATTTTTTAGGTGTTGTAGCTACACGTAATGATCATGGCTTATTCCTATCACAATGCTAGTATGTGCAAGAGCTTCTTGATCGTGCCAACATGTCCAACTGCAATCCATGCCAAACTCCAGCTGACACGCAATCCAAACTTATTTGCGTTGGTGATCCGTTTCAGACCCTACTTTATATCGAAGTCTGGCTAGCGGTTTACAGTACCTCACATTCACCCGCCCAGACTTATCCTATGGGGTACAACAGATATGTCTATTTATGCATGACCCTCGAGAACCGCACATGAAAGCTTTAAAACACATTCTCCGATATGTTTGCGATACTCTAGACTATGGACTACAACTTCGACCCTCCTCAACCACCGGTCTCATTGCCTACTCTGATGCAGATTGGGGGGATGTCCATCAACTCTTCGGTCAACCAGTGGATATTGTGTGTTTCTCGGTGACAATCTTTTATCATTGTCATCAAAACGGAAACCGATTGTGTCATGTTCTAGTGTTGAAGCAGAATACCGAGGTGTTGTTAATGCCATCGTCGAAACCTATTGGCTACGCAGTCTTTTACGTGAGCTACACTCTCTAGTTACTAAAGTAACTATTGTCTATTGTGATAACATTAGTGCAGTCTACATGTCTTGTAATCCAGTGCAACATCAATGCACCATAAACATAGAGATTGATCTTCATTTTGTGTGTGACAAAGTTTCTAATGGATCTATTCGAGTTCTTCATGTACCATCCAACCTTCAGTATGTTGACATCTTCACCAAAGGTCTACCATCTACTCTGTTTACTGAGTTCAGATCCAGTTTGAGTGTCCGTTCTCAACCTCCCGCTCAACCTCCCGCTCATACTGTATTTGTATTTTAACCTAGTCCATTGTATTGTAGCCCACTATGAATAATTCAGATTATATTAATGAAATCATAGTCCAAAAGGCAATTGAGGGGAAATAACATTGTTTCAGTGCTTCCACGTGTGCTTGTGGTTAGTGTGAGGATTGCGTTCCGAACTTCCATGTGGCGTATTCTTGTGGTTCCATGTCACCCCTCGCCTGTAATTTCTCCAATATTTGTTAAATCATAATGTTCACATACGAGCTTCATTTTCAACATTCTCTATATCTACATATTCGTATTTACATTTAGTTCAACTTTCTTTTAGATCTTAATAGCTAACTCGCAGTCTATCTTCACTTCTTATTTTATAAATATTATTATGTGAACAACTTTCTTAAATTCATAACTTGTTCATACAAGTTCCATTCTCGACATTCTTTATATCATGATCCAGTGATTCATACTTATGAGGACATCAACTCTTCTTTACATTACTTTGTTAAAAAAGTAACCTATATTTACTTTGATATTCAAAAGGAATACATCATGAAATGATCTTACAACGATCATTTCTTCCTTATATGATGTCTGATTTTGACAAACCTTATACTCACAGTTTCGTATTGACGTCTACTACAACTTTCGTATGGAATGCATTAGCAAAAACATAATGTAATAACACTTTGAATTGCGTAAAATAGATGATTATAATAAAATATAATGTAAAGTGAAAATGGGGTGTTACATCCATATAGCAGATCCTCTCACTTAGAAATTACTTCCCGAGGTCTTTCATGAGCATACTACACACATTGGTGTGATATTTTATTAGTGCTTTATGTTTTGTTTTAAAAGAATTATGTTTTTCTGTAAAGACTAAGGATTCAATATATTCCATTATTACTTGCACTCATTTGAAGTTTGATCTTACTTCAAGCTACTAAGCAACTTGTAGGAAATTTATTTTTATTTACTACCACACATTTATCTTTAATCTATTTCATTTAATTATATAGGTATGTGGGTCCATGATGGGTTTAGTTATGTAAGCTTTAATGAAAAATTGTTTTGATACTATACTATTATGATTAATTGATGAGATTGTTTAAAGATGTTAATACTATGATAACATATATCAAAACAATTATATGATTATATGTACATTTATAGATTCATGGTCCAGTGAGAGATTGTTATTGTTTTGGACAACTTAATAATGTATATACATTGTTCACATTTAAATTCAAAGTTATTATGATAAAAGTATAATTTTGTAGACGAACCAATTTTATCGGATATTTACTTACAGTTGTTGATTGATTTCCCGGATTGACTCAAGATCATCTATATCTCTTCCATCTATCACATTATGGTATATGTCAATCTATATATAAATGTGATGAGGAGCACACTAAGAGACATGAAAATACGATAAGAAACTTGTATGGTTCATTGTTGAGGGTTTTAGAGGTAGCCTTGAGATCAATTGAAAACTCCTCTTAGTCTCTATATCTAAAAATCTTAATGGAACAAGGTATGTAATCGTTCTATCATGTTTAAGTTTTCTGTTAATAGATTCGAGAATAAAGATCTAAAGTTTAAGCTTCCACATTATATTTTTTAGTTATGAAAACAATCAACATAAGAAACCAACATATTGACATTGACTAAGCTCCCTAGCGCTTTGATACCAACTTCAAAAAGGTAAACTAAACTTTCATTCAAGTCAATATTTTTACAGACTAAATTCATGCTACAATATCACTCAAACTCTCAATGGATTGGCAACATAAAAGAAGGAAACTATTATAAATAAAAAAACTAAGAACGAAGGTATTTCATTGTGAAACCCTGACTATAGTGGAAACCCTAACTCATACAACAAGGGAGAAGGAACAGAGAGTGTGTGGGTGTTTTCTGTCTAACTTAATGAGAAATTATACACCTTTACACATTATATACTGTCATGTTACACCGGGTAAAGATATAGGTAAACGAAGGGTCGGTTCGGGTAAAGATGATCGCTTCCATTAGAGCCATAACCTAGATAAATCCACAATATGCCACTTCAATCCTCTCATCCAAATAAATATATTTTTTACAACTTTTATCTATCAAAAACTGTCCCTTTTACTTTCCTACACTAAACACCACATGTTAGACAATAAGAAAATAATGAAAAATACAATTTTTTCTTCTGAGACAAATTCAAATTTAACATATTTCAACACCCACAATCAAATTCCAACTTTTAAAAGTTTTATACTGGAACTAAGAGGGATAACAAGATAAGTGAATGGAAGATTGTAGGCATTACAAATTTAAAATATCAGAACATTAGGTAAGGACAACATGTTATAACACCATTTGGTGTCACCTCACATGCCACATCACTCATCGTGTTATGGCACCAAGTAACGAAATGGTCACCATGTTAAGAGCATGTTTTAACATCCACTAATTTCCATGTCATTATTTTTTTGTATTTGTTTTCAAGTTTCCTTTTTTATTAAACACTTATATTTAAAATAATACATAATATTCAAAAAAATAAAAATAACATAACATTTAAATTACACATAACATCCATTTTTTTACAAAAAAAAACATTACATGACAAAAAAAATACATACTTTATTTTTCCTAAACAACAATATTCGTCATCGTTACCGTCAATGATATAATCCGCTAAGCACTCTCGAAGTTGTCTGTGTTTATTTGCTTCCTGAATGTCAACGACTCTATGCATATATTTTGCTTTTCTTGGTTGAAATTAAACATGTTTATGCTCTGTTGGGATATAGTGTGCAATATATCATCTTTTATCTTCTACTACTAGGTTATGCTTTATTTAAAACAAGACAAGAAGGAGCATGCAAGGATGTGGAACATGATTTTTGAGTTCTAATGTCGAAGTGGCACCTCGACTTTAATACTCCAAAAGCACATTCCACATCCTTGCGTGTTCATTCTTGTCTTCTTTTAAATAATTCATATCTTTCTTCAACCAGCTGTTGGAATGCCTTCATGAATGACGAATATAGAATATATATTCTATCATTATGGTAATACCGAAACTTGTATTCATTTCCATTCACTGTGAAATGAGCATCTTGGGTCGTACCAGTCAAAAGATTGTCAAATATTGGTGTCTGATCAAGAACATTGACGTCGTTGTTGGAACCCGTAACCCTGAAAAATGCATGCCAAATTCATAAATCTTTTGAAGAAACAACCTATAAAACTAACGAAGGCGATTCATGATGACCAATTGCATACTACCCTTTCCATGATACTAAATAATTTTCCATTTCCAGTGTGTGCAATCAACGCTTCCAATCATTCTGAGAAACTCATGTCTTTCTTCAAGTGTTGCATACAGATCTTGCATATCAATCAACGTAGTTTTCCGTAAATATATCATTCAATGTAGTTTTCCGTAAATATACGTCTCCGAATGTTTTAGCAACACCTTTTGACAATCTATACAAACTTTCCCATGCAGTTCTTTCTGATATTCTCGTGTCATCGTCCATGGTATCGGGTGACTCCCCTATAGCCATCAAACAAATGACCGCAACACATTTATGCCGTGTTGTAAATCCTTGCCAACCTCTAGCATCATATCTAAATTGGAAAAGTGTATACCTAAACATACATTGATTATGTTTTAAAAATATAGTACATTTGTATTAAGCATGTGGTAAATTTGTATTTGTTTTGTATAAAAAAATAGTCAATATGTATTAAAATTAAAGAAATGATACTAACTTTCCAAGGCGTTTCTGATATGTAGGAACACATTCCTACTCAAACAAAATCTTCTATTGAACTCTTTCGACATGTATACACAATTATCTGCAAAGTAATCACGATATAAATGTTTGTGTCTTTCCTCACGATTTCTATTTGACATTGCAAATCTTTTTAGTATACGGGTTTGGTTTACTTGTAGTTGCTCGTTGGTGCAATACTAATACATCAAAGTGATGAATATATCGTCACTTCATTATCGGACGAGTAGAAACAATCCATTATTTTTTTTCAATGTTTCGAAATTGTAGAGAATATAGAGAAAGAGAGGAATTGTGTGAATTAAAAGGGTAGATATTATGTATTTATAGGTAAAAAAGGTCATTCTTTTTTTTTTTTAATATTGTTGAGTCAAATAGTTACAAAAAGAATAGCCAATCAAAAGCCACATTATACCCCTTCCTCGTTACAATGGGAGACCCCATAACGCCTCCTTAACGAGTTGGGGTGGGGGTGTAGAGGGTGTAACGACGCTATTGAGGTGTGTTCGGCTCAGCAATAACATCGTTTCCTTGACCTACACCTTATGCTCTTAGCCACCGGGGATTTCGGTAATTCTTGCTTTTAATGAAATAACAGTGAGATTAATTGTGATTATACAAATGTTTGAGATATTATTTGTCAATTTGATAAATAATTGTTATTTCCCATTTGACTAAAAAGCATTTCGACTATAATGTTATTTTTTTATGTATTCGTGAAATCGGCCATAAGTATTAGTTATAGTTAAGTAATAATAAAGATAAAATTACAAGTTTGGTCCATATGGTATGTCGAAAATATGATGTTTGATCTAAAATGCTTTGGAGTTGTACTGGTGGTCCAAAATACGAATTTGGTCCAAAGGCTTGATAGTCGTTTATGAATTTCGTTTAAGTGAGGGTAAATTTGTCAATTCACATATTCCTTTTTAATATTTAATTAATTTAATACTCTCTGTTAAATTAATTAGATAACCTACTACCCACCTGCATCATACCTCTCTCTCTCTCCCCCTCGTCTCTCTCTCTCTCTCTCTCTCTCTCTCCATTTACCATCATCTAAAAGTTCATTCTTCATAACCATTTCTCATCACCTATTTTTAGATGAAAACACAAACACAGTACCTACACCATCCCCACAATTTTCAACAGACACTCTCATCACCAAAACCATACCTCCAACTATTAATCAAGGTCACATACCTTTAACATCAAATTAGAGAGATTTTGATTATGGTGAGATTAGATAAAAAAAAAAAGAGCTTAGACCCGATATCTCCATATGCGACACCTATACCAATTATCATCTTTTTATGTTATTCCATCACTATTACCACCATCCAGCTACATAAACACCATTACAAACACCACATACCACCATTATTTCACCACTCTATAACACTGATTAAAAAAATGCTCACACCCCATCTCTCCATCTCATCATTTAGGCGCAGAACCTAAAATCAAAAGGGAAAAGAGGGGGGGGGGGGGGGGGGTTGTAGTCTTCTACTCTAAACCAAAAGAAATCTCGAAAGGGAAATACGATTCATAATGTGCTATTGTGTAAGAGGCTGAAGATGAGGTGTTGATTGAATTTTTCCTAGAAGCATTCCGATGATGGTGGTCTAGAGTGAGGTCGATCTCGGAAATCACATAGCTTTTTATAGGTATCATCTTGATTTCTCCAGTGTCTACATCTTACTAGAAATCGCACATTGTTTGGTTAAAGCCATCACTACATACCTCTTATTTTTGTGATCAATCTCGAAAACAACACGACTTTTGGAAATCCCACGGAAACCTACGACGATGGAGGCGACTGTGTGTGTTCTTCCTCTTTATTGGATACATTTAAAGCATTTTGTTCTTGGGTTAAGGGGGTTTCAAGAATTGGGTTTGTAAACCTAGTTGAAAAAGACGAAAAGGGGTTTATGTGACTTGTTATGGTTTTATTTATTGATTTGGGGATGTGTGGAGAAGACGATATATAAGGGGTGTTTGGCAAAGCTTAAAAATTGAGTTTTTAAACTTATTATCGGTTTCACACCGATATAAGCTAAAAAGGGTGTTTGGATAAAAATAGCTTATACCGATGCCATACCGGTAATAAGTTAAAACCAATAAGTAAGAGCCCTAACTTGTCAACTTTTAAGCTATAAGCTATAAGTTGGAAAGTACTTATGATTTTCATAAGCTTAGCCAAACATCCTCATAGAAGAATGAGGTGTGTGTGTATACGAGATAGATAGATAGATAGATAGATAGAGAGAGAGAGATAGAGAGAGAGAGAGAGAGACTCACCTAAACGGAGGTATGAATAAAGGGGTTTAGATTAATTAGAAATTAAAAAGGAATATGTGAATCTACAAATTTGCCGTCACCTAAACGGAGGTCATAAATGGTTGTTAAGCCTTTGCACCATACTAACAACAAATGAAATCTTTAGGATCACTCGTACAACTCCAAAACATTTTGAACCAGACATTCATTTTTTTGAAATACCACAAGGACCAAACTTGCAATTTTGTCACTAATATATTTTGAATGAAAAAGGGATTGTAGATGAAATTATTTTACATACCATTTCAGCCTTCACTAGCATTCTATCTATGGATTAACTTGAGAATAAGCAAGTTAATAGTGGTAACTTTAGTTTTTTGCAATAAACTAGAAGTCTAACGACTAATCTATATTTAGGCTTCTTTTCTGATTTTACTAGAGATTAGGGACATAAGATATTGTCAAATATGAGTATGTAAGCAATCTTTTGCTAATTCTTAAATTAAATCATTTCAAATATTTAACATATTACTTAACTAATAATGAAATTACTTGTATCGATAATTAAACAAGTTATTAGAAAATACCAAAATAAGTAGAGTTGCTCTTTTCATTCATTCAGTTCAAAAAGAAACTATTTAGAAGTAAGACTTATTACATAATATTCAGAAACAACACTTTAGCCTAGTCATGCTAATCACAATAATTAACACATTCTATCCTAGCCTACATGAACGTTTCAGGGAACAACTGGAGAACAATTTCAAAGTTTTACTCTATGAACTAACAAAGGATATGAGAGAATAAAAGAAAATTGAGGCCATAGTTTCTAAGCTAAGATGCATCAAATAACAACAGATACAACATTAAATACTCAACTTCAACCTCGTTATCTTTTCGAGTCGAACCTTGACCCATGCCTTCTCCATCTTTGCACAAAACAAGCCGCAACCATGGTCTTTACACAACTTGACACTACTTATTTCCAATCAAATCACCAACCTTTTTATGGACTTGAACACTTTTAACCATGCATATTCAATTTATTATTGAAGCAACAAACATTCCAAATTGTTTTTCCAATTAAATAAATGCTTTCCAGTTTAGCTTGAATACACTTAAATGTTTGAGTGTTAAAAACCATCCCTCAAAGCTAAACTAGTAAATTATAAACAAAACCAAGTTTTTCATAAAGACATTGTGTTGATTCGGATTTAACAGTTTAATGAGAATGTTAGCTTCTTTGCTATATTGATTCAACCTTAAACCACTTTCACAACTCCTTCATATACCTATATATCCGACAATGTGATTGTCAATTTCTATATGTTTTGTACTCTCGTGTATAACAGGGTTTGTTAAAATAAGATTCGTAGAAGCATTATCATAAACAATATTCATTGAAAGTTTGTACTTTAAGTTTATGTCTTTTAGAATTTTTAAAACTTATAAATCTCACATGTACCAGTGGCAAGATCACGATATTCAACTTCCATGGAAGACCAAAAATTAGTTAACTGTCTCCTGCTCTTCCACAAAATCAACAAATTACCAAGAAACAAAAAATAACCCATACAAACCTTTTAGATGTAATACATATACCCCAATTAACATCATTTGTCAAAGCTGATAAGGCTAGATTATCATATTTAGATACAAAATTTTGTTTATTTGGGGAAGATTTCAAATACCACAAAACATGTATAGAAGTTCTAAAATGAGATTTCCTATGCCTATGCATAAAATGACTCAAAATTTGTATTGCAAAGGAAATATTAGGCACGTACTGGCAAGACAAATAAGTTTACCAAGTAATTTTTGATAGTCTGTTGTATTAAGAAAAATTAAATCATTTTGACCTTCACCTTCCCTAGTAACAACAACATACAAACCAAAAAGGTTATTAAAAGGCTTTGACGATAGCAGACCACATTTGTATAAAAACAAAACACCATCAGGAAACAGTTAAGTATTCATTCCATTTTCGATGAGCTTGTTTTAGACTATAGAAAGACTTAACAAGTGTGCAAACCTTGTTATCAATTTTATTTATTTGTTTATTTTTGTAAAATGTCCTTAAGGAAGAGAAATGTAAATAAAGTAGAACCACAAAGAAAAGAACTACTTACATCAAGATAATATAGTTTTCAATCCATCTTTACAACTAAATTTAAAAAACAACCAAAGGTAAGAAACTTATAAACATGAAAAAATGTCTTAGTTCATGATTAGAGTTGTCTTTAATTTTCTTCACTCATTTACAATATATGGGTTTTATCCCATAGGTTAAACTAGTAATCTTCGAAGTTCTATTTTAAATAATGATTTCCATTTCTTTCATTCATAGCTTTATATCGAGTTTGGATCTTGAGAAGCCTCAAAATAAGAAGATGGTTTAGAAGGCTTATATATATATATATATATATATATATATATATATATATATATATATATATATAAGAGACTTATACTCTTAACTAAATTTGTAATATCCAAATATTTTTTTCAATACCAAATTTATGCTTCTCCTCTATCATACATGTTGGAATAGTGTCTAAGGCTATAACTATATTCGGTTATGCATGGTCCTTTTGGGTTGCCTTCACCATAGCAACTTGAAGGATGATTTATTAAGAGAGAGTAAATATTATAAGGAATAATATTTGGCTATTTGATTAATATAAGTCATAAATTAATTGGTATTAATTTGGTGACTTAAAGAGATTAATTAAATAAGAGGGTATAAACTGTCAATTGTTTGGTAGTTAGACTTTAGACTGTAAATCCATTAGGATATACCTTGGATGGATTCTAAGAGCTTTAGGATAGCTCAAATCGTCCATAGGGTTATCTATGGAATGGATTTGGATAGCCTTAAGAGAAGATTATCCAATTAGGGTTTAGGGTGAAACCCTTAAGGAGTCTACAAGTATAAATAGACCCTATGGGTGAGGGAATTCGACACACAACCTTAAGCAAGGAACCTCTGGCCGAATTCCTCCCCTCTCCTCTCTCCTAAATCATCTTGCTTGCTATTGGTGTTTGTAAGCCATTAGAGGAGTGACAATTGTGACTCTAGAAGCTCCAAGACAAACAAGATCAACAAGGAATTCAAAGGTATGATTCTAGATCTGTTTCAATATTGTTGTTTAACCTAATTAGCCATTAGAAGTCTTGGATTCAAAAGCATGTTTATTAGAAAGCCTAGATCCAAGCATTAGGGTTTTGCATGCGCACATAGGAAAGTTCTTATGGCTAAAACCCATCAATACAACCATTGAATCTATAAGGAACTATGATATGCTTACCTAGCCTTCTAAGAGACATATTGAGATTCAAACCCGAAACTATTATTAATTTATGATTATACCCTTCTATACATAATGAGGTATAAGAAGGATCGTTCTTTGGGAAACAAGGAGTCTCGAGAAGTTGCTTAGGACTCAAGGAAATGTAGCTTTGCTTAGGGATCAAGCAAGTCATTTATATGGAAAGTTATAATCAAATAGGATTCTAATTAGCCATCTTTATATACTTGCATATGATCTAGTAGGATCATATCGATTTTAGAGAGAGCAAGAGAGGAGATATTGTAATCCAATTTTGAGTTATATTCTAAGTTACAATAAGAGTTTATTCCTATCAATTTTCATGTTCTTATTTTTTTCTACATATCAAATGTCTTTCAATTGGTATTAGAGCTAGAAGGACAAAACCGTCCACCAAGCATGATAGCTCCAGTGGATCTAGGCATATCAGGAACAAAGGAGAATTCATCATTCTCGTTCCACGTTATAATGCCTACAGAGACTAACTACGTTGTTTCGGAAATTCGTATGAAAGTAATATTCATTGTTCACTAAGTTTGGGACATTGTTGATCCAATAACTATTGATGTCAAGATAAACAACGTTGCAATTGCGTTTTATTCAAAGAAATCCCCGAGTAATTAATCTTGCGTGTAGGCATGATGAGTACAACAAAGGAAATCTGGGAAGCGATCAAAATTCACCACCGTGGCAATGGGTTCCTTCTCCCCAAAGAACTCGGGAGCTACACCATCACGGAACTCACGAAATGAAAGAGTGCAAGCTCCAACAATAGCCATAATCTCAGCAAGGAATGTGCCCAAATGCTCATACAAAATCTATATAATCCCCCCCTTGACTAAACCAAAGATCACAGGGTCTGCTCCAAAATACTCTGGGTAGTCTCCGATGAGATGAACTCCCACATCAACTCATTGATTAGCTCAGTACCTGCACTTGAGCCTGAATCAAAACCCGAACCTCCTTTTATGATTGCTCATTCCTATTCTAAAAAGCAATCATAAAATGATCGGAACATAACCATGAATCCTCAGCCCATAGGCTTCCCAGATTCTCCAAGACTCTCCTCAATTCGAGTATGGATCATGCGCTTTCAATAGTACGGGCCCTATACTACCTTCCACACCTATCCATAGTTTCCTCAAGAATCATCCAGAATCCTCTAATTCACCTTCTCAAACTGATACTCCAAGTACTCGCTAAACAGCGCAACAAGACCCATCAAAGCACTTCCTAGGCTTCCGACCATACCCTGTATTCAGCTGCTGAAGAACTCCCCATAATGTTAGTTAACCACTTCACAAATACAATCACATGCAACAAAGCTTAGATAATCCTTCGAGTAAAAGACCCGTCCCTACAACGGTTAGACTCAAATAAAAGCTACGCAATAGCATCAAATTCATCACTCTGAGATTATTCAACCTTTGTCACATGTGACTTAACATATTTAGCTAGTAGCTAACTCACATCACTTAATAGTTCCACAAGGCACAAAGCAAGTAGTATTCGTGAAGTAGCACTCCAATCCATAAAATAACCAAAGAACATTCAAACTCATGGACTACTACTCATGCTAGGAACAAGTAGACTTTCGAATAAAAGACTCTACCCTAGGACCACAACTAAACGAGGAACAAGAAATAAGGTCAAATCAATCATTCTAGGGCTATATGATCCTAACCATATATAATTTTTAAAGCATACACTTAGCATTTACTGATACCAATACATAATCCCATTCTAGCATAACATCCAATGCTTCCTAGTCTACAAGCCATCACATATCAGACTAATCTATCATGCAATTCCTAAAAGTATCCATAGCCTTATCCTAGCATGTAATTCTCATAACATATAATCATAACAAACGTGTATGGGAATTCTGAGAATCATGTACTTGGCCTTGGCCGTGTGCACGCATCACACCCGTTTTGTCTTTACAAAATCCTTTTAGAAATTTCTTCCCTTTTACAAAAATCTTTTTAGAAACTCGTTTCTTTTTAAGCAAAATTACCAATTCCTCAATTTGAGTTCAGTCACACCTGAGAGCATGTTTGAAGCCCTCAAACCAAGGCTCTGATACCAAATTTTAACGTACAAAAAATTATGAGGTAAAATTATATATATATATATATATATATATATATATATATATATATATATATATATATATATATATATATGTTATTTCAACCAAAACATTAATTATCTTTAAGTCAACATTCAAAATTCTTTTTCAAAATTTTCAAAAGTACTTTATAAGAAAACAGTTATCAGAGTATATTCCCAAATTCATCATCATACAAAAAATGGGTCGATGCATTGCGATCAAGCTGGGCCCTTCCCATTCGAACCAGAAGTACCTAAAAGCATAACCATAAAAATGTAAGCACAAAGCTTATCGGTTTCCCTAAAGTACAACATGCCATACATAATTAAGTGAATGTTATGGGTCATATCATAGTCTTACAAGCACTTCCTGCCATGAGCCAAATCATGGTCTTCCCTTGCAATGTTGAGGGCCAAATCCCAGTCTTACATATAATTTCCAGGGGCCAAATCTAGGTCTTTGCCAAGGGCCAGGTCCTGGTCTTTCATACAAATACGAAGGGAAAGACCCTAGTCTTCCATACAAGTGTCGGGTGCCAAATCCTGGTCTTTCATACAATTTCCAAGGGCCAGATCATAGTCTTTCATACACATATCACAAAGACAGCTAACATTCTATATCACAAATAATAGGTCGGCCTTGGTGTCTTCGACCAATTCATACAGTGAGAAAACTCACCTCAGTCTGCTGATAACCAAGTAAATGCCCGTGTTGCTGAACCGGATAACCCCACACCAAGTAAAAATAAATACAACTATAATCAATAATTAACCCGGTAACTAAAATTCCAAGGCCCACTCCATAATCCAACTTCCTAAAGGGTTAAATACCATTTTACCATTTTCTTACTTGTTCCACAATCATGGTCCAATCCAAATGCACAAAAGCCCAATATGGCCCAACTTCCTAATCGGTCCCTAAAACTATCAAGGGACCAATTCTAAGAAGGCCCTTAGCCAAGCTATAACCCAAAATAAGAAGTCCAATGGCCCAAAAAGGCCCAAACCTTAAAAGCCCAAAGACATATTGGGGAGTACGGCCCACGTACCAGAATGGTACACCCCATGTACCCACCCATGAAGCACAAAGTACAAGTCCATAATGCACTAATCAGCATTACACTGAGCATACACTTACATACACCCAAAATACTCCTAAAGCCCCCTTTTTCCTCCAATAAGCACTTAATCGGTTAAAATACCATGCTAAACTCTAAGATTTGATTCCATAAGGCCACTTATCACGTAAAGTTGACAATTTTACACTCATGCATGGCTTATTAGGACTCAAGAGCTCAAAAAAGAGCTTAAAAAGGTCTTAATACATGCATGGGTAAAAATAATCCATAAAGATGACATTTTTATGAACATAGGGATTGAATTGATCTAAGATCCCACATCTATTGCTTTTGGAGTAGACTAAAAGCTCACACTTACAACTAAAAGACTCAAAAGCTCCAAAATACCCGATAAACTAGATCTAACATATATGATCATCAAGGTTTGAGCTTTTTACCTTTAAAAGGTAGATCAATATGGAATAAGCCTAGATCCAAAAGCTTCAAGCAATACTACACTTCCCCAAGAAGTTGCTTCTTCTTCTATGAACACCAAAAAGCATGAAATACCACCAAAAGCTCAAAAACCACTCAAATGGTGGCTACGGTTTTGCTTCTAGGGTTTAAAGGGAGAGAGGCTAAAGATAACAGGGTTTGGTGGTGAGTTAAGAAGCTTAAATAGGGTCCTAGACCCTAAATTAGGGTTTGGGTCTAACTGGAGTACACCATGCGTAATTCTGGTATGCCATGCGTACTCTAAAGGAAACTTGCGATACATATGCTTAGTACGCTCAAAAGACTCCAATGTGTGCCCCGTGTATTGGGCTTAACATTAGTACACCCTACGTACACTTGTGTATGCACCGCATACGTGGTTTAACCCTAAAACCACAAAACTTCTGAAGAGCATAACTTCTTCATTCTAAGCCTGTTTCCGACGATCCTTTTATCCACAAAAATGTAATGAGAATCTCTAAAATTCTATAAAATCATGCTAACCTTAAAACTTTTCGAACAAAAATCAAAAATTCATAAAAAGCTTGAACTTCCACTTTACGGTATACTCTTGGGCTCCAAAACACAAACCGAACTCCCAAATCATCTAACCTACATTACACACACCCTAAATAGATCTAAATATCTATTTTACAAAGGCCATAAGACTTATGACACCCAATCTTCGGGTCATTGCCCCGCATTAAGAAACGATTTAGAACACGACATTACGACATGCAACAGAAAATCGAAACCTAGTTGGAAGATTTAGTTATTTTCTTCAAACAAGGGATTATTTATCTTACTCAGTTCGCATAGTAAGGTATTACATGAAAACTCCTAAGAAGTCACATATGGATGCTATAAAACAAATATTAAGATATGTAAAAGGAACTATCAGATACAGGATACATTACATTCATAATAATCTAGTAAGTTTGGTTGGATATTGTGATACAGTCACAACATTGATCAAGATGATGGAATCAGTACTACCAATCATGTATTTTACTTTGGTGAATCACCAATCAAATGGTTCTCTCAAAAGCAAGAAACAATGGTGTTATCATCTTGTGAAGTTGTGTATGTGGATGTTTCTATAACAAGTTTTCAATCACTTTGATTACTAGATCATTTGGGAGAAATAATTTTTTCTATAAAATGATCCTAACCTTAAAACTTTCCGAACAAAAATCCAAAATTCATAAAAGGCTTGAACTTCCACTTTACGGTTGTACTCTTGGGTTCCAAAACACAAACCGAACTCTCAAATCATCTAACCTACATTACACACACCCTAAATAGATCTAAATATCTATTTTTAAAGGTCCTAAGACTTATGATACCCGATCTTCGGGTCACCGCCCCGCATTAAGAAACGATTCAGAACACGGCGTTACGGCATGCAACAAAAAATCGAAGCCTAGTTGGAAGATTTAGTTATTTGCTTCAAACAAGGGCTTATTTATCTTACTCAGTTCTCATAGTAAGCTATTACATGAAAACTCCTGAGAAGTCTCACATGGATGCTATAAAACAAATATTAAGATATGTAAAAGGAACTATCAAGTATAGGATACGTTACATTCACAATAATCTAGTATGTTTTGTTGGATATTGTGATACAGTCACACCATTGATCAAGATGATGGAAGAAGTACTACCAATCATGTATTTTACTTTGGTGAATCACCAATCAAATGGTTCTCTCAAAAGTAAGAAATAGTGGCGTTATTATATTATGAAGTTGTGTATGAATTGGTCGAAGACACCAAGGTCGGTCTATTAGCAAGCATATGAAATCTCGTTTCCAATACTTACGAGAACGAGTTGAAGACAAGGAGATCAAAATCGAGCATGTTAGTTGAAAGGAACAACGAACTAACATTTTGATAAAGGTGTTAGCTAAGATAAATTTTGTTGAAATGTGCAAGCTGCTAGGAGTTGAACACCTCACAATTTCCATTTGGAAATTAGGGGGTGATCATTACTAATTTCTTATTATACCCTTTTATACACAATAAGACATAGGAATAATCATTCCTTGGGAAACAAGGAGTCTTAAGAAGTTTCTTAGGACTCAAGAAAATATAGTTTTTCTTAGGGATTAAGCAAGTCATTTATATGGCAAGTTGTAATCATGTAGGATTCTAGTTAGCCATGTATATTTACTTGAATACAATCAAGTAGGATGATATCAATTTTAGAGACACTAAGAGACGAGAGATTATAATCCAATTTTGAGTTACAATAATAATTTATTCCTTTCAATTTTTGTGTTCTTAATTTTTCTGCATATCAATTGTCTTTCAAAGACAAGAAGATGATACCTTAAAATGGTTCAATTAATCTAGTTTAGAAAACCTATCATGAATGGTTGGATGGACCCCATCACTACCCAATTAATGAGGTTAAACAACCAAACAACTAACAAGATTTAATTGATCATTATTGGAATTCATGAGACTATTTGACTTACTAGATACAATTTAATAAACCATGTCAAATAAACTATTATGACTACCTTCATTTTACACACCATCACATGAGCTCCCACCCATACCTATTTTAAAAGCACACATTAGGTCATAAGATTTCACATCTATAAGGAAAACATAGTTTGAATTAACAGTACTTTATAACTTTTTTTAATGCTAGATGAACCAACTAAAACACACTTATCTGACCTATTCAGTCTAGTAGCAAAACAAAGACTAACAAACACTCTAAAAAAATTAGGGTGAGGTAAACCATATTGAAATAGTAATGACCTAGCTACATTAATCAAATATATATGCTTTCTTTCCACAATTCCATTTTTTGTGCAGTATAAACGCAAGGCATTTGATGTATAACAACATTTTGTTCAAAAAATTATTAGATCTAAAAATTTAGCGGGTTTAGGAAACAGAAGTTTCAACATATGAGAAAATATTACTAAATTATAAATTAATGAATCTTTACTTATAAGAAAATAAATCCAAATTTCCCTAGAAAACAACCCTTAATAGTAAGGAAGAATATGAATCCAGATTTAGTAGGTACTCTATGTGGACACCATACATTTAAATGGGCAAGATCACCTAGACTACACAATTTGTGATCAATCAACAAAAACGATTCAAGTGTTTGTCTGGATTTATGAAAAATATCACATGGAAGAGAAGAATTCTTATTAAATCCCAAAATCTAGAAGGTGTAAGACTTAATTAGAGGGATAACCAAGTCTGTGATGTCAGACAAACATCGAAAAATACAATTTATAAACCCCACCAATTTAGAAATATGTTCACTTGTAAGGTTATTAGACTCTCTTATTAGAGACATTTGAACTAGTGCGACCAGAAGTAACATTATAGAAGCAATTTTCCTTTGCAAATCAATATCATTTATGGAGTTAAACACTTTAGGAAACCAGTTAGCTTTTAAATCTTACAACATTATTTTCTTTTATGTTATAATGTTTACACAATAATTCGTATTTTCGCCACCATCCTTTTAACATTAGCTACTTTGCAATAAAAACAATGTTTGATTTTTTTCCAACTTTTCAAGACGATGAGTTTTCCTTTACAAGACTTTTATCTTGAAATTATAACAAAACAACTTAAACAAAAGGTAGACATTCTTGCATAAGAATGCTACTTGTGAACCAAATATAAAACTAAATTAGATCCACTAAAAACTACATTAGTATTATTTGATTTGAAAAAAAATTGTTTATTCCTTGATGCAAGACAAGTACACTCATTAAGACTAGATAATGGTTAAAAATTCTTCCATAAACTATGAAGGCTATTGAAGTAATTTGAAACACTATTAGTCTTGTGAGAGTGCACATAAAATTTCTGCTAGACATTACAAATTAATGACCCATTAATTTGTTCATAGGTTTGTTTTCATTAAAGTCACAAATTAGGAGATACTTTAGAAAACACGTAAACATATACAATACTGTAATCAATAGATAAAATTAACCACTTAACAAATAACACATTATCCCTACCATATTTAACACCTTTGGTCTCATCCTAAGGGGGATGAGTATGACTATCATTAACAACCCGTAATTTATTCCTAATTGTAAATGTTAGGAAATGAGACGACACTTGACAAGAATCAAAACATATATGGTACTACTTGCCAAGCTCGAATGACCATTAATAAGAAGTAATTCAGATAACACACACAACCAAATGTACAAAAAGACATAATATTTATGTGGTTTGGTCAATATAACCTACATCTATGGCCATTAGGGAACATTCTTATGTACCGGGTTCACCAATAGAGGTTACAAGCACATCCCAACAGAGATTCTCTTACTCACTAGAATTCAAGACAAAAACAAATGATTAGCCAACATTGCTATTTATAGACAAGGTATCAGACCTAAAACCCTAATGGGCCAAGCCTATTAATCCATATACCCATGAAAGGTATTAACTAATCACAATTCTCCATGCATATATTTCTAGAACCTTGACACTGGAGATACAATGCTTGAGAATCAACATAACAAATGATAGTGCATCATAAACCAAGATGGCTCATTCAGAGTGATCATGGTGCATCATGATTGAGCATACTTCATCATGGTGGCACATCCCCCAACATAATTACATATAATGTCATTTGGGGCATCCACCGCACCTTCAACTTTTAAGAATCTATGAATAATCTTGAGCATCCTAGTGTATCTCATAACCTAAGTGGCACATCAAGGGACAACATGGTGCATCAGCAACATGTGTGGAGCATCAAATCACCTAATGGTGTATCATGATGCACAAGTAGTGCATCATGATCATTAGTGGCGTATTCATGCCTCAACAGTACATCCATAACACATCAATATTTCATAGTACACCAATACACACTAGAGTGGTGTACCTTGATCCCTAGATGGCACATCTATAATGGAAGTGTCACATCTAGTTCCAAGGTGGCACATCCACTTTCAAGATGACGCATCCAAATTCCTATATGTAACATCCTCTTCCAAATGGAACCACCTTGCTTCATGGTACATGAAGGATGTACCATTCCCTTCTTAGGTGCTCCAATCCCTTTTTAGATGTTCCATTCCCTTCTCGGGTGCTCAATGTTCATTCAAGTGCTCCACTGAACTCAAAATGATCCATTGAAACTAGATGCTCTCATTGCTCAAATCGCATTTAATAGTAAAAGCATATACTATAGTAGTAGACGCATATTAGTGACTAGAGGTACCAATTAACTTAGAACTAATTATAGTAATGCTACTAATATCATTTGTGTGTAAGCAAATGAAATCATCTAGATAAAAAAAAATTACACAAATTAATAACAAGAACATCAACAATGGATGCACCAGATGCAAACACAATACATGAAGCAATCAAGCAATAAATAACAACAAATAGATCTAACAATTAATGTTCATAATGAGGGAACAACTAAGCTTAGATTCTTACTAATTAAGAAAGGATTAAGAGTAATTTTTAACAAACAGAAGAAAAAAAATACAAATTATTAGAACTATGATTCCAACTTATTTATGCATCTGCCTCTCCCTAAGAAGAATCTAAACCAATTTGAGGTTAGTAAAAAAGTACAGTTATGTATATTGGAACAACTAAGAAACAAAGCACTTGGGTTTGAGGTTAGTAAAAAACCAATGTTTTTAAAAACCCAGGTCGACCCGGCCGGTTCAACCGGTTGGACCGTGATCCCGGATAGAATGCGAGTCAATTGAGATCGGTTTTCGTAAAAATACAAACCGGATCGAACCGGCCGGGTTTTCTTTAAAACGCGGTTCGACCGCTTATGTCGAACCGGGTTGACCCGTTTTAATAGGGTTTGGATAGTTGGATACAAGTAGCGAACGCCAAAACAACGAGCCGTTTGCGGTTTCTTCAATATTTTTTAAATTTTAAACTTTGTAGATATTAAATTATTGGTTTTATATATTTATGCATTATGCATGAAAGTAAAAATATATAAAAATAGAAAAATACCATAAACCAGGTTGACCTGGCGGTTCAACCGGTTGACCCGTGAACCGGTCATTACACCGGGTCAACTAAAAACCCGGGTTTTAAAAGATTGTAAAAAACGAAACCATTTTAGTTGTGGTGACTTGGTAAGATATGGTGGCTAACTGATTGACTCATGTTCAAATCTCGGC